>NW_005354238.1:225004-234608 GCF_000412655.1 Myotis brandtii | reverse complement strand
ATATTCTCCATTGTTTTCCCACAGGCACACTTTAGGCTGGAAATTTAACAACTGCCTCTTTTGAAAAAGGTTTATGACACACAGGTTGTGTTAGTTTGGCTGGTGTATTGCTATTGTTGTTGTTGGAACCCTCAGTGTCAGTCTTGGCAAACTGGTCTACGCACAAAGGCAGGGAATGGTTCTGGATGCAGTGCCTGTCGGTTTTAAGGGGAAAACTTGGCTCTGGTAAAAATCAACCGAGGCCAGTTGCTTAGGAAAAGGTGAATCACTGAAGTTCCAGGATTGTTCAATAAGGCTGTCCCTGCTTCCCCACCCGCTCTGCCCCTGAGGTGTCTGGAATGCCCCACCCAAGAGCCGGGAGCAGGATGGATGCTGGGAAATGAACCTGATGCGGAGACAGACTCCTGATTCTATTTGGCCCATGGATGACTCAGAGCAGGCGCTGTCACAGCCTGTCTCCTTGAGATCCCATTGTCATCTGTACTAGGTCGTTTCATTCTGGGAGAAAGACAGCCACCAGCAGGGTTCTAGAAACATTATTTTCTTTCCTTGTCTGACTGACAGGAGCGAGGTGACAGGAACAGTGGGCTTTCACATAAAATGATGCCTCTGCCTCCATGTTATTCCAACAGTGGAGCTGTGAGAGCTACACTCACAATAACTCATCATGTCCAAAACGCAGTCATTATCTCTCCCTGCAAGCTGCCGCCTCTCTTCCCCCTGGCAGTCCCTCCCTTGGTTAACAGCATCACCATACACCGACTCACCCAGCGGGAGAGCTAATAAGTAGGCAGGAAGGAGAGGAAAGGCCTTGGGAGGTGGAATTAGAAGAGCAGGGATTAATGGGCACAATGGAAGGACTTTGGGCAATTTACCTGACCTCTTGGAGCTTCGGTTTCCCCTTCCGTGGGAACAGTGATGATTATCACAGTAATCGGAATGCACAGGATTTCCCCTCTGTCCGGCCTTGCTTGGGGGTGCTTTTCCTGCTTAACCTGGTAATGTATTTAACTGTAGTGGCCCATTTTGCCTTGCCAGGTCTGAGCCCTATGACCTCCTCAATTGGCCTGTCATTAGCTATTAGTCTGGGGCACTTCAGAGGTAGCAGCATGTAAATCCAGCTTTCCCACTCACCCATGTCTTCCTTTCACTCCACTGTAACCATGTAAACCTTCTACTTTTTAATAAAATGCATTGATTTTATGATCTTATACATAGCATACATTTTTGTTAAAAGTGAAATGATAGAAAAGTACAAAGAACAGAATAAAAGCATCACATGGCACCGCATCTCAAAGAGAACCACAGATGCTACTTTGTTAGACTCCCTGCCTGTAAATGCTTATGAATACTTAAACATGAACAACACTGAGACAGGTGCATCCTGGTTTCAGGAAGCAGTCAGGAGGGGCAGTGGGTGAGAGAGGGGATTGAAATGGAGGCACGTATCTGGTGGCTCACACGGGTAACAAAGAGTCTTAAGTAACTTCACAGGACAGCCAGGAGAATTACTTCTGGACCTAATAATTCTGCCCTTCCCAACACAGAATTCTCATGCATATTGTATGTCCAGGATAAACTCACGTTAGTCAAAGACGAAGTGTAATATAAAAGAGGCCAAGACAGGAACTATATGGAAACTATACAACAAAAAAGGAGGATAAAAAGCAAAAGAAAATGACAAATAAAGTGCCTGGAGGAAAAAATGGTCTTTGAACAGGGGAGTAGTGTCTCCAAAGTTTCATACATTAAAGAAGAGTTTAATAAAGGATTTTAAAAAATAAAGCTCAAGTCAGAAATAGAAGCAGAGAGAGAATAAATAGCAGGACAACAGGGTGAAATGAAACATAAGCAGAAAGAAGTGAACAAGAAGAGAGTAGAAGAGAAACAAAACTTCAGAGAACTAGAAGTTAAAAGACAAGACAAAGAAGAATTAGTACGGTTGGAAAAGCACAGTAATTATTATGAAGGGAAGGGTTGAGAAAATAAAGTAAAATGAAAGAAATGAACATAAAAGAATGAACGTATATATACATTCCATAAATGCATATCTAGGTCTATATTTATATCATATCTATCATCTACCTATATTATCTATCTGTCTATCTATGAAGAATATAAAATCAAGAATTCTAAATTCTCATAACTGTTGTCCCCAAAGAAGAGACTAAAGTAATGAAACAAAAACAATCATATTTTATAGAAAGTGTTTTTGAAATAAATCACTTTCTATAAAATAAAGATCAAATCCACATAATGAATGCACACCATGATTTCAAGAAACACTGATATGGAACTATTAGCACCAAGATATATTCTAAGAAATAGTGAACATAACAGATAAAGAAACAATCCTTTGGGAATTAAATCAAAACATCAAGTTGGCTCTAGGGATAAAATTATTGGATGGGCCTCAAACTTCTCCATATTTGGTGCTAAAGAGAGTGAATCTACATCCCTATTAGGATAGACATATAGACCAAGGGAAAAGAATTGATAGTCTGGAAATATACTCTCACATTCAATTGATTTTGAACGGGGTACCAAAACAATTCAATGCAGACAGAACAGTCTTTTGAACAAATGGTGCTGGGAAAATAGGGTATCAACATGGAAAAAATGATGCTGGACTCCTAACTCATAGCATATTAAAAAATTAATTCAAAATATATCAAAACCTTAAATGTAACCACTAAAATTATAAAACTGTTAAAGGAAAACAGAATTAAATCTTTGTGACCTTGGATTAAGGAATAGTTTCTTAGTATGACACCAAAACCATAGGTAAAAAGGAAAAAATTAGATAAATTGGACTGCATTTAAAATATTTATGCTTCAAAGGCACTATGAAGAGAGTGAAAAGACAGCCAACAAATGGAAGAAAGTTTTTTGCAAATCAAAACAAGCAAAATATATCTAGAATATGTAAACAAACTTTAACATAATAATAAAAAGTGGACAACCCAATTTAAAAACAAGCAGAGGATATGAATAGACATTCTCCAAAAAAGATATACAAATGGACAATGAGCACAAGAACTGATATTCAACATGATTAACCATCAGGTAAATGCAAATCAAAACCACAATGAGATACCACTTCATAGTCACTAGGATAGCTAGAATAAAAAGGAGAGATAATAAGTGTTGGTGAGATGGAGAAATTGGAACCCTCGTGCATTGCTGGTGGGGCAGCCACTATGGGAAACAGTTTGGTATTTCCTCAGAATGTTAACATGGAATTACCATATGGCCCAGCAATTCCAACTGCTAGTTATATACCCAAGAGAAATGAAATGTTATGTCCGTACCAAACTTTGTACATGAATGCTCATAACAGCATTATTTATAATAGCCGTAAGTGGAACAATAAAATGTCTAACAACTGATGAATGGATAAACTGATATATGTAACCAATGGAATAGTATTCAATATAAAAAGAAATGTAGCATATGACATATGCTACAACATTGATAAACCTTTAATAAAATGTTTTCTTAGTGAAAGAAGCTATCACAAGGGACCATATATTGTATGATTTCATTTATGTGGAATGGCCAGAATAAGCAACTCTATATAGATAGAAAATACATTAGTTGTTGCCTAGGGCCAGTGGTAAAGGCAAGGTAAGAAGTATTTCTTACCTTGACTACTAATGGCTACTAGATTCCTTTCTGAAGTGATAAAATGTTTTTCTAAAATTATGGTAATAGTTGCATAACTAGATATATTATAAATCATTGAATTATACATCTTAAATGAGTGAATGATATGGTATGTGAATGAGAAATCAATAAAGCTGTTGAAGAAAAAAACATTTTAAAGTGTGTTAAAATTTAGAGAATATAAATTCCATAGGGTCTTATTAAAGAAATACTAGATGATAAACTTCAGCCAACCAAGAAATGAACAGTAACACTATGGTAAACAGACTGGCTGTAAACATTGAATCAATCTAAGTGTGGGAGTAAGCTAAAAAAAAATTGTGGTTTCAAAACATTAAGTATTATGGACTATAATATAGTGAATAAAATAAGAATCTTTCAGTCCAAACTGATATAAATAAACAAATGGAGAAGAAAAAGTTCTACCTTATAGTAAAATTCAAACTAATAAGTGTAAAAGGAATGATGGAAACACAAAAAATTACCACTTGGCCCAGCCAGTGTTGCTTGGTGGTTGAGCATTGAACCATGAATCAAGAGGTCACTGGTATGATTTCTGGTCAGGGCATATGCCCTGGTTGCAGGCTCAATTCTCAATAGGGGGCATGCAGGAGGCAGCCAGTCAAGATTCTCTGTCATCATTGATGTTTCTATCTCTCTCCCTCTCCCTTCCTCTCTGAAATCAATAAACACACACACACACACACACACACACACACACACACACACACACACACACATCTATATATCTATATCTATATCTATATCTATATCTATATCTATATCTATATCTATATACTAGAGGCCTGGTGCACACAATTTGTGTAGGGGGTGGGGGGAGGTCCCTCAGCCCAGCCTGAACCCTCTCCAATCTGGAACTCCTCAAGGGATGTCCGACTGCCCATTTAGGCCCGATCCCATGGGCTGGCTCCCAACCACT
Source organism: Myotis brandtii (assembly GCF_000412655.1). Taxonomy (NCBI): domain Eukaryota; kingdom Metazoa; phylum Chordata; class Mammalia; order Chiroptera; family Vespertilionidae; genus Myotis; species Myotis brandtii. The sequence goes on along the minus strand of NW_005354238.1, from coordinate 230,002 downwards.
CACCTGCCTGCCTGCCTGATTGCCCCTAACTGTCCTCCCCTGTAGGCCTGGTCGCCCCTAACAGCCTTCCCCTGCTGGCCCGGTCACCCCTAACTGTCCTCCCTTGCCAGCCCAGTCGCCTAACTGCCCTCCGCTGCTGGCCCAATTGCCCCTAACTGCCCTCCTTTGTCAGCCTGGTCACCCTTAACTGCCCTCCCCCGCAGGCCTGATTGCCCCCAACTGCCCTCCCCTGCTGGCCATCTTGTGGCAGTCATCTTGTGTCCACATGGGGGCGGCCATCTTTGACCACATGGGGGCGGCCATCCTATGTGTTGGAGTGATGGTCAATTTGTATATTACTCTGTTATTAGATAGGAGATAAATATATATATATATACACACATACTACTCCCCCTTCAACGTGGCTTCTACTGATGTTTCTCCTCCAACCATAGGAGAGACCAAAAACAAACCAACAAACCAACCATCCAACATACCCCCCAAATTTAACATTGTATTCATATCTTACCTCTTATTTTTGGAAATAATATCATTGTATTAATGTCCTACCTAGAATACAATCTAAAATGTAAGGATAACATATATCTTGAGACCAACTTTTTCGCATTGGACAATATCTCTAATTGCATGATGAAAACTTGTTGGTCCTCTGGTTCCTGGCCTTAGTCTTCAAAGGCCACAGATAAACATTGTTTGGTATTACTGGCAACAACCCAAGGTGGCGGGTCCTATTGTTATTTTCTTTCCAGCTTTATGGAGATATAACTGACATATAGCACTGTGGAAGTGTACTCCTGGGTCCTAAGGGATGGTGGAGTCTGGGTCCCAGAATGACCCCACAGACCCATATAGGACTGCAATCTGGATAAGAAATAACCTTTTATGGGTTTAAGCCACTGTGATGGGGAACTTTTTGCTATAGCACTTAGCCGGACCTGGCTGAGCAGTGCAAAGCATTAGGCAAAGGAAGGAGTTGAGAAAAAACAGTTGAGGGAGGGGGATGAAGGGTCAGCCTTGGGACAAAAGAAGTTTGGACTGATTGAAACATGGACACAGAAGAAAACCTTACAATAGTTTAGATAGCTGGGCTTGGGGAACTGTTGATGAGACGAGGAGGAGTATGTTAAAGGGAAAATACAAAGGCTACAGGAGTGGAAAATACCTGCAAGCATCTGAGCTGATGGGAACAGCTTGGAGGTCAGCTACAGAAACCACTTCAGGTTTCAACATTAGTCGTCTATGCCAAGACTGGGAAGTCCCATCATGCACGTAGCTCTTAAAACCTGATTCAATGTGTTGGGGTGACCACTCAGGGATTTAACCTACAATTGTGTTTGCCCCCTTCTTCTGTGTACCAGCTTCAAAAAGTACATTAATGAATCTAAGAGCTGATATCTATTCCCAGCCACAAATATTTATTGATCACTTTCTGTGTGAGAGGCACTCTTCTTGGTTTTTTGAGAAAACAGAAAAAGTGTAAGAAATATTTTTAGACTTTGAGAATCTCACATTCTAGCAGGAAGACAGCACTCACATATGGGAGAGTGAAGCATCCTATATAATAAAAAGCTAATATGCAAATCAACCAGACTGTGGAACGCCTGGTTGCTATGATGCCCACTGACCACCAGGGGGCAGATGCTCAACACAGGAGCTGCCCCCTGGTAGTCAGTGCACTCCCATAGGGGGAGTGATGCTCACCCAGAAGCTGGGCTAGGCAGGGATCACGGCTGGCAAGTGCAGCAGTGGTGGCGGGAGCCTCTCCCATCTCCATTGCAGGCGGGTGGTAGGAGGAAGGGGTCTGGACTATGAAAGCCCTGGACTGCAAGAGGGATGTCTGACTGCCAGCTTAGGCCCGATTCCCAGGGGGATCCAGCCTAAGCTGGCAGGTGGACATCCCCAAGGGGTCCCGCCCCCCGCATGCTTGAATCTCGTGCACCGGGCCTCTAGTAAAAGAATAAAAGAGCAATGCTTGTGTGTGCCACACACTAAGGGCAATATTTTGTTTTTACTATTAGTAAGGGGTTCTATTAATCACACCCACCTCAAAATTGTGGAAGGCTAGAGCAGGTCATTTTCACTGCTATTTCTGTAACCAGCTCAAAATGGTCTAAACTGTTTAACAAGATATTGAGTTGTTTTTCAGAGACAACAGCTCAAAATTGCAAGACACGCAGCCAAAGCATGTGCAGAGGAGAAAACAAAGCTGACCTCCAGCTGCACCCGGAACCAAAGTCTCGCCTCCCCAGTATCCAACACACTCAGAACCTGAACACCAGAAGAGAACCCTTTCAGAAGTGAAGGACACATTGTCCAAGAAGATCTGGTGCTGAAGCCCTTACCATAAATGGCCAAGCTCCAAGGTACTCCAATTAAAACTTGCCCTACCAGCACTTCTGCGAACCTGTTCCCACTACCCCCTTTAAAAACCCTCCCCAACCCTGGATCAGGGAGTTCAGGCTTTTGAGCCTTAACTTTCTTGTTCTCCTGCTTAGCACTCTGTACTAGTAAATAAAGTGACCCTAATTTCTCCATTGCAATTCTTGGCATTTAGTGTTTAACTGCAAGTGCCAGGTGGACGAACTCTCTGTTTGATAACATGTGAAAGAGGACCTGCTAAATCTTCTCAGATGGATGATAGTGAGAGATTTTGCAATGATGGCTGAACCTGTGTCTGCCCTAGAAAAGAGCAGGGTTGAGGTTCTGTTCCATGTCAATGGCTGAAAACAACAAATAAGGACAGGTCACATGGGGTTGCTTATTTCAGTCTCAGGAATGTGTCTCAATTTCTTTGGTATAGGTAACTATTTATTTACGGGAAAAGTCAAGCTTCCCTTTGGAGTTCTTAATCAGCTGAAACCATAATTAATAGAATGTCACCATTTTGAAAAAATTAGGGAAATAATGAAAAAAGCAGGAGAATTTTTTAAAAATGTCATACAATAAATAAAGTCATAAAGCTGGGTGATGCTTTTAAGAGAAAAAAAAATTGTAACAGCTGCCAAAAGGCCTTCCCAATCACCCTGGACCCAGACAGAGAAAGGGAGAGAACTTGGGAGTTTGGGCTCCCAGAGACTTTGTGGGTGGGGCTCCATGTCCAGGGCATTGTGAGCATTGCACACACACCAGCCCTCCCTTCTCAGAGGCTGGAATTCTTGGGGTTTACAAGTCTTCTTAGACAATAGAAGGAACCCCAACCAACAAGCTGAAGGGACATGAATTTCAAAGGAAGCGGAGGAGAGGTAAAAATGGATCAAATTAAAATAAAGGGGGGACCTGTTAGGGTGGATGGTGGGGGGACAAGGACAGCAGGGCCAGGAGCAACAAGGAGAGCAAGACTGGCCTTCACTCTATGGCCACAGACCAAGTATGTGAGTAGGTTCAATGAGTTAATGATGGACGGATAGATTTTCTTATGGCCCAAGGAAGGTTTTTGGAAAAGCAAAGATCGTGATTGCTCAAGTAGTACCCAAGTCTTGACTTTCCTTTCTTCTCTCTAAAGCTATGAAAGTGGGGTTGATGGTCATTTCCCACCTCACATTATTTTAATGGGAATTTTTATTGTTCTAGTCCTCAAATGTTTCTTGAGAACCTACAGTGTTTAAGGCACTATTCTAGGCTCCAAGAGTACAGCAGTGAACAGATAGATAATGTCTGTGCTGTCATGGGGTTTATAGTCTTCCTGTTAGGAGACAAACAACAAAGTAATTTATAACTAAATGATATGCCAGGGGGTAATTATTGCTAAGGAAGAAAAGAAACCAGAGTAAAGTGATTAAAGAGGCATATAGATAATAGAGGACCATGTAAATAGTGACAAAGCAAGTACGTAACAGAACAGAGTGGACAAATACTTTGAAGAAGTTAGGCTAAATAGAACTCTGCACTTGGGTAAGAAGTTGAATGCTGAGCTTCATGACAAGCAAAAAAAAAAAGTAAAATTTTGAATGAAAAGGTTTAGATTATTTGAATATATAATATAATAATGTGTGTGTGTGTGCGCGTGTGTGTGTATTACATATAAAGAGGTAATATGCTAATTTGTCTGTTACGGTGTCCCAGTCATGACCAGTTTGTACACTGCCTGCATGCATCCCTGTTCAGCGCTGACATGACGCTGTGGGGTGGGGGTGGGGGGCTGGGCTTGACAGGGGACCTCAGGCCTCAATCCCTGGCCCCAGCTCCAGGCCAGTAGGCCTCAGGCCACATACCCCAACCCGGGCACTGGTACAGGAGAACTCAGGCCACCCCCCTACCCTGCAGGGCTTGACAGGGGACCTCAGGCCATGTCTCTCCCCCAGTGGAGCTTGAGGGGCAGGGGAGGACCTCAGGCCACACCTTCCACCCCAGGCCAGGCTGGACACCTTAGGCCACACCCCCTGCCTCGGCACCAGACAGGGAGACCTCAGGCCATGCCCCTCACCTGGCAGAGCTTGATGGGGGACCTCAGGCCACATCCTCCTCCCCAGCGCTGGGCCAGGACACCTCAAGCTGTGCCCCCTGCCCCAGCGCCAGGTCAGGGTACCTCAGGCTGCGTCCCCCACCCAGCAGGGCTTGACGGGGGACGTCAGGCCACAACCCCCACCCCAGCGCCGGGCCAGGGGATCTAAGGCTGAAACCCCCGCCCAATGCCAGGCTGGGAGACCTGAGGCTGCGTGCCCCACCTGGAGGGTCTTGACGGGGGTGGGGCTGGCTGGGTCTGGGTCTCACCCAATGGGAGTGGGGCTGACCAGGTCTGGGTCTCCTGCATTTTCGAAGTGCGTGTGGGTGGTGAGCAGAGACTTGACTCTAGGTCCTGCGGCATGCCCCAGACTCTGACAGGAGGGAGATTTTATATACATTTTACTAATTTTCTTTCATCTCTGACACTCCTATTATAGAGAAAGGGCAAATAGCATTATTAAAATGTTTCTTCTAATTAATTCCCTTTTAATGTGCATGAATTTCATGCACCGGGCCACTAGTATGTGTGTGTGTGTGTGTGTGTGTGTGTATATA
>NW_005354238.1:189680-224986 GCF_000412655.1 Myotis brandtii | reverse complement strand
ATTTTTTTCCAGATAAAATGTTTTTCCAGCACCAAACTCCAAAAGAAATTTATCTCAATAAAGCTTTCAAGTACTTTCAATTTAGAGAATGGAAAAAGCATTAACGTTCACAGTTGTGGGCAAAGGCTTTATGGATGAGGTGAGACAGAAAGCGGGACTTCCCTGGAGGAGCGGGGGGACGTTGTGTGATGTCCAGCTGGCTCTGACCTGCTCTCTGCCTCAGTGACCTGCTATGACTTGCGCAGCGGAGCTTTTCTCATGCACAGGCTGTTAAACCCTATTGTGCTGCTTTGACATCTGGAACAAATCCTTTTGTCATACACCATCAGACTTTAAGCAAATAAGAGCTAATGAGTTATCCAGACGCCATGATTTTGCCTCCACCAATAATTACTTTGTTCACTCAAGGATAGTAGAGAGGCAGGAAGATCTCTCCCACCCCACCTCACATTAGAATTCATTTGCTTTGACAAACATCTGACTTGTCTGATATTTACAAGGTAACGTATTTATTTTGCCAGATCTGCCCTGTACATCATCCTGTCCGGAAGCTCTGCACCCTAATGGTGTGGAAAGAGTCTCTGTTTTGGAGCCCAGCCCAGCAGAGCTTCAACCCCTATTCTCTCAATCACTATCTGAGTGAGCAAGGACAAGCTGTGACCCTCCCTGGGCCTCAGTTTCCTCGCCTATAAACTGGAGGTAAAAACATGTACTCCATAGGGTGGGATTACCCAAGCGCTTAACACATTGTCTGGCACACAGTAGGAAGTTAATAAACATGTGTTAGCATCCTGTCCTCAAATCACTTTTAATTAGTGTGTCCTTTGAGAATAAGGTCAATGATATACATTTTTAAATAGGACATATCTAGGTAAATTCACTTTGGGAATACTGATTTGTTATTTTTAATTTAAAGCCAATTAATTAGTGCAGTGAGGCCTTCTTGCCTCTCCCTGATGTCTCTCCACATCTTATGGCATCTAAAGAAGAGATTTCTGAAGTCTGGAATAAAAGAAAGTTGACAAAATAGAGAAAGCATTATTTCAGAGAAAAGGACATGCCCACTGTCTCTCAGGCTGACTCCCAGGGGGATATAGGCCAGTGGAGGATAGCTAAGTGTCCCGTCTCTGAGAACAAGCAACCTGGAGAAGGGGAGACTGTGGCTCTGGGGATTTGTGTAGAGGACAAAGCAGGCTTACCTCCAGCTGCAGGAGCTACAGCTGCTGGGAGCTATTGGCACCTGTATGAGAGCAAGTACTTCAAGGATGAAGCACCTGGAGCTACAGATGAGCATGGGTGCAATGTCAAAGCATCATCTTCAAAGGAAATCTGAGATGGAGACTGGGGAGCACTCAGAAGTAAGTGGTGTATCTGGGAGACTCAGAGGTGATTGGGTCAGGGGGCGTCAGCATGAGCCTGAGCCACACCAGAGAGAAATGGCCAGCATGTAATCTGTCCAGACAACCTCCATAGACAGTGGCTGGAGGACTTTAGGACTTTTTTAAACCTTTCTTTTACTAAATTCATTAAGTATAAATTTTATATGGAAAAAATACAAAAACCAAAACTATATAAACAATGATTTGTTAACATGCAAAACATTCATAAGCACAATCTAGCACCCAACACCCCAGAAACCAACCTCTACCCTCTCCTTCTTCCAGGAGAGTAGCCACTATCCTAACTACTACTTCCAATATCCTAACAACTTTCTTGCTTTTCTTTATAGTTATACCACATAAACATGCGCACTCAAACATAATCATTTAGTTTTCTTATTTCTTGAACTTAATATAAAAGAATCATACTCCACGTGTGTTTTTTGTTTTTGTTGTTGTGGTGGTGGTGGTGTTTTGTGTGTGTGTGTGTGTGTGTGTATCTGGCTTATTTTTCCCAATATGGTATTTGTAAGATTCATTCATGTTGCTGCATGTAGAAATACATCATTTATTTCCGTTGCTGTGTGGAATCTCATCTATAAATATTTCATGATGGATTTATTCATTCTAAAGTTGATACACATTTAGATTGTTTATAATTTATAACCCCAAATGCAGCTATAAAAATTCTTGTGTTTTTTTTTTACATTGGTTAATACAATTATATAGCTCTCAGGTGTTCAATTCTATAATAAATCATCTGAATATCATATTGTGTGCTCACCAACCCAAGCCAAGTTTCCTTTCGTCACTATTCATCCACCCTTTACCCTTTTCTACTTCCCCAACCCTTTTTCCCCTAGTAATCACCAAACTGTTGTCTGTGTCTATGAGGGGGTTTTTTTTGTTTGTTTGTTTGTTTTCTTTGTTTCTTTTTGCTTAATTCCTTCACCTTTTTCACTCAGCCCCATTTTGACTATTTACAATTTATAACCCCAAAAGCAGCTATGAACATTCTTATATATATATATATCTTTTGGTGCATGCAAACACATTTGTATTGAGTGTGTGTGTGTGTGTGTGTGTGTGTGTGTGTGTGTGTGTGTGTGTGTTACCTAGGAGTGGAATTGCTGGTTCATAGGATATTAGTATATTTATATTCATGATTAGTAGATAATGCCCAACTCTTTTCCAAAGTGGTAAAACAGAGGGGGGTCTTTTCTTATAAAGTATATTTATCTCATGAAGTGAAGAAAACCAGAAATGGAATAACTGATCTCAATATTTCTTCCACAAATAGTTCTTTGAAAAAGGTCTCAGGGCTCCCTCAAGTCTTCAAGAGAAATAATTTCCAGACCGAATGTACACAATCCTATTTCTTTTAGCAGCCCTATCAAATAATAGGATACACACATATAGAGTGTCCCCCAAAATGTATACAGTATACACACTTTAAATAATTATAAAGGCAGTATTTATTAAAACACATTTTCAAAATTGAGCTACTAGCTATTAAAGTATGTAGGTATAATTTTGGGGGACACCCTGTATATTCAAAGAGTAATATTGCTGTTGGATCAGAATATCAAACTACTTCTACCTGGAATCAGTTTGACTGATATATACATGTACCAAATATACACTGAGTGGCCAGATTATTATGACCACCTGACGTTTGCAGGCAAATTAGCTATAATTTCGTGCTGAAGTTGCTAGAGGGCCAGACCATTATAAATAGGGAAGCAGGTTGTTTACCACGACAGTAGGAGTGATTTTTTTCTGAACATATGGGTAAACAACGCAATTTAACAGCCTTTGAACGTGGGATATATATATATATATAATATAATCATTGATGTCATATATGTCCTATGATGAGGTTATGTTCCAATATGACCTACAATGGGGTTATGTTCCAATAAACCCATCGTAAATTGAAATGTCATTAAGTTAAAAATATATTTAATACACCTAACCTACCTTAAATATGCTCAGAGCACAATATGCGCAAAACATTATAGAGTACACTGTAGCGTATTGGGTGTTTACCCTAATGATCGCGCAGCTGACAGGGAACTGTGGCTCACTGCCTCTGCCCAGCATCAGGAGAAAGTACCAAACCACACAATGCTGGCCTGGACCACGATCAAAACACAAAGTACAGTTTCTACTGAAGGCGCATCACCTTTGCACCATAGTCAAGTCAAAATACTGTAAGTTGGGAACTGTCTGTATACATGCATAGCATTGTCAGACTAGGTCTTTCTCACTTTCTCATGAGAAAATACTGGCACAGTCCCATGGAATATTACTGAATACCCCTTCCCAAACCCCACTCCTATTCAATGTTAAGAAACAAAAACATATGTTTAGCAGCATCTCACAAAAGTTGCTGCCTGCACCTAACCAGGAGAAAGCCTCTTTCTGTTCAATCAGCTAACCAGCTAACCAGCTGACTCGCACTTTGCCTTGTCTATCAGGTAGGAAGGTACTCAACTGCTCAGACCGAAATCTCAGAAATTTGGAGTTATCCCTCTACCAGATATGTTTCTTGGACTGAGAGAAGCTTGTCCAGGTTTAGAGAGAGGGGGTAAGTTTTTAAGGTGTACTGGAAAAGCACCAGGTCAGTAAAAATAAGAACTATGTTCACAAACACACAGAAAGAAAATACATGAGGCTTTTGGAAGAATTCTGCATCATGACAACTGAGCATAAAATATACAACGACAGGGTGGATGAGGAGGGGGGGGGGGCTTTTCCTACAAAGTATATTTATCTCGTGAAGTGAAGAAAATCAGAAATAAACAACTGCTTTTTTCTTAAATTAGAACCAAATGGATAGTTATTAAGCAATAGCAAAAGATAAATAGAAAGTAACTAAAATGAAACATTATATTGGAAATATATTGGCTACAAATATTCAGGCTCTGGACCTTCTCCCAAGAGAAATGAGAACTAATAATAAACACATTTTATATTCAATTTGATGAGATTTTGAGACTCTCATAAACTTCTGCTTGAAATGTAAAATGGTAGGGCCACTCTGGAAAGCAGTTTGGCATTCTGTGAAAAAATTAAAAATACGCATGTCATATGATCCATAGATATTTACCAAAGAGAAATGAAACCATATGAGCATATAAAGATTTGTATGCAAATGTTTATAACAGCTTTATTTGTAATAGCCCAAAACTCCAATTAACCCAAATGTCCAACAGCAGATGAATGGATGAACAAGCTGTGATTTATCCATATAATGGAATACTACTCAGCAATACAAGATTCTGTAAAATGCAAGAATTTCAAAATAATTATAATGAACAAACTATACTGTCTGTTTTCATTTATATAAAATTCTAAAAAAAAATATCAAACTAATCTATAGTGACAAAAAGACCAGTGGTTGCCTGCAAAGGGGCAGGGGTTTGGAAATGAGAAATTACAAAAGAGACACAGGAAATTTTATGGGTGTTGAAGATGTTCTCTATGTCAATCATGGTCATGTTTTCATGGCTCTATACACATGTCAAAACTTACCAAATTGTACACTCTAAATGTGTGCAGCGTACTATATGCCAATTACTCCTCAATATAGCTGTTAAGAACACATCCCTACATAACACTGACAGTGGGGAATATAACTTGCATAATCATATACTTCTGATAACAGTGCACATATTGATCACTTGCATGGAAAGCAATTTTGCCAGATGTGAGGTAAATTGTTCCTATTGTTACTACAGTGTGAATGAAATGTAAAAAAATGAGCCCAAATAGGCAACGATCAGGCAGCTTATGGCAGGAGGTGTTATCCCTGACCTGTCTTCTAGAGAAATGCGTGCTTGCAGATGTGACAGGCTCACCTATCAGAAAGCATCCCGCTCTGTGAGTGCAACATCTGATGTCAATCATTTGGCTAATGTTCACCCAGATTTGCACTTTGTGCTTCACCCTTTATTGCTTGTGTTTGCAATAGAAGAGCTAAGTTCTTTAATTACTCCTTTAGGGACAGTTAATACATTCTAAGTGTTTACTAAGCCTGGGAAAGTGATTGATTGCCTCTGGTTAATACTTTTATACTCAGGTTAATTATTGTTTTCTGATAATATTTTTATTCATTAGCATCCTTTAATGAAGTTGGCAACCATTAGTTAGTTAAGTGGACAAACCATTAATATGAGAGCTAATATATCAAGAGAGGGTCAACCTACTGATTTCATGGTCCTAGACAGCAAGGACAGACCTCATAAAATAAAGATGCTCACCTGGATCACCTTCTCTTTATCTAAATGAGACAGTCAATATTCTGTAAACAGCTTACTATTTCAGCAAGGCTGTGTAACTCTGAAGAAGGCAGGGTAAAGGACACTGTGTACAAAAAAGATGAAGAGTAATGGGAGGGCAGCACAGCTGATTTTTCATTGAATGGATCTGGCACAGAAATTTACAGTAAGGGAACAAGGATAGACAATGCAGAGATTTCTGGCACTTCTAAGCCTTCTCTGAACCTTACATTTTAATAACTTATCTTTAAAAGATGATGTGTCCCTTGTTATGAAAGGAATATGAAAACATGAGAACATGCAACTTCACAGAGGCCTAGACTGGCTTTCTGCTGATTGAATTCTACGGAAATCAATAGAGATACATTTCACAGTCTGGAGCTATTTCAGGGAGCCCTTCCACAGGAAAACGAGCAGAGGCCTGGTGCATCCCTTGAAGAGGATTAAAAGGGAGCAAAGCATAGCTACAGACATTAAACTGGATTCAAGTAAGAATGTTTGAGACCATAACTCCGAGCAATGGGTGCAGTTCATAAAGAATGAAAATCATGCAAATGCTAGCAGTATCTTCAGAACTATGAGGATACTGATAACACCATTTCACATGGCTCCTTCCTGTCTTGCTTTAAACAGTTATTTACAAAACACTGACAGTGATCACAGCATGACATTAGGTAGCAAAGTGTGGGAACAGAGAGAGAGAAGAAACAAGTATTAAACAGCCATAGTTCATTTTGTCACTCTCCTACTGAAAAATGGTTACTGGCCTTTTATTGCTTAAAATAATGAATAAATACCTTAGCAAGCATAAAAACTTGTTTATATCCCGTCACCCAATTCAACCATTTCTCAACATATATCCTTTCTCAGTAATAGTATCCAATCTATGGATTTGATACACATAGTATCAGATTAAGCATGGTACATAATGATTCACCTCGTACCAATTATTGGTAGCAACACCAACATTAGGGTCATTAATGCTATTTCCTATGACAAAAAGCAACATACAATATTTTAGTGATTAATGTAAAAAATCACCCCAGCACTTGATCACTTCATTCACTTGAAGCCCAGCAAGGATACTCCTGGTTGGGTGGCTCTCTGGACAGCTGTCCTTTTAGTAACTGGACTTGTGCTCCTTCCATTTGGGTTGTCCAGTATTCCAGAGTCTCCTTACAGAACTTCTCCTCTCTCTTGGCTCACAAGTTTGCAGATTTTAGGGGCCAGACATGGAGGTGGTGTACATTATTCTTATCCACATTCCAGGGATCAAAACTAGTTGCATGAGCCCAGTAGATGCGAGAGAAGATCAGTTATGTGTTACTATATAACAAACCACACCAAAGCTTAGCTCACACAGTTAGCTCACAAATCAAAACTAGTTGCATGAGCCCAGTAGATGCGAGAGATCAGTTATGTGTTACTATATAACAAACCACCCCAAAGCTTAGCTCACGTAGTTAGCTCACAATTCTGTAGGTTGGCAATTTACACTGAACTTCACTGTGCTGACTCATACATCTTTAGGTTAGATTCTGCTTCTTGTGGCTGACTGGCTGTTGGCTGGAAAAACAGGGATGACTCGGCCATGAAATGTCACCATCCAGCAGGCTAGTACAGTGTGATGTGTAATGGCTTAAGATTACCATGTGCCCCTTTGGGGACCTTGAGATAGGTTGAATGTGCATTATATGTGAGACTTAGATCTTCAGAGGCAGGAGGGTGGACTGTGGTAGGCACACCCCTGAAGATGTGCACACCTCAATCCCTGTAATGTATTAAAATGTTATGTTATGTGGCAAGGAAAAATTAAAGTTGCTAATCAGCTGACCTTAAAAATAGGAAATTATCATGGGTCCAATGTAACCATAAGAGTCTTTTCATGGGAAAGAGGAGACAGAAGCGTTAAAATAAGAGAGATGACATCATGAGAAAGACTTGACCAGCCATATAGCTGCAAAGGGACATGAGCCAAGAAATCCAGGAATTATCTAGAAACTAGAAAAGACCAGGAAATGGATCACTCCCTGAAGCCCCCAGAAAGGAACACAGCTCTGGTCTTTGCCCAGTGAGACTCATCCTGGACTTCTGGTCTCCAGAACTGGAAGACAATAAATTTATGTCACTTTCAGCCAGATTTGTTAAAGAAATATAAGGAAGTGATAGAACAAGGACCTGTGAAAGGGACTGCCAGGACATAGATAGAGGAAGATATGAACCAATTGGGCCATTCTAGGGCTGCCAGGAAATACAGTATTCCTGAGTGTCCCAGGAGAACACAATGTGGTTCAGTGAACACGTGACTTTGTCTCTGCTACTATCTATTTTCATAAACAACCCAAGGGACGCTGATCTGCAGTCACTTTTGTGTAGCACTGCCTACATCACAGCCAAATGATGCTTTTCCAAACATCTTGGCTGCAATTTGACCAGTGCTGTTTCCTTCAGCTTTTCATAATTCTTTTCCAACTTTCCATCCCTCTCCATCATCCAACTCTCTCTCACTCCACTCTCCATCTGCAGATTCCTCTCTTCTTTTTTAAAAAAAAATATATTTTATTGATTTTTAGAGAGGAAGGGAGAGGGATAGAGAGATAGAATCAATGATGACAATGATGAGAGAGAATCATTGATTGGCTGCCTCCTGCACGCCCCCTACTAGAGATCGAGCCCGCAACCCAGGCATGTGCCCTTGGCCAGAATCGAACCTGGGACCCTTCACTCCGCAGGCTGACGCTTTATCCACTGAGCCAAACCGGCTAGGGCAGATTCATTCCTCTCTTCTTGGTAAAATCTTTCATTCTTCAAATTTAAATAAAAATTATTTTTCCCTGACCAGGATTTTCCTGATTCTCCCAAATACATTCTTGATCTTTCCTTGGTCCTCCCATTGTCATCAAATTTTCAAACTCAGTCCTATGAACTAGTAAAAAGAACTATTTGTTTAAATAACCCAATTGAAAAATGGGCAAAGGACCTGAAGAGACATTTTTCAAAAGGAGATATACAAATCCCCAATAGGCACATGAAAAAAGGTGCTCAACATTACTAATGATCATCAGAAAAATGCAAATCAAAATACAATGAGATGTCAACTCACACCTTTTAAAATGGCTATCATCAAAAAGACAACAAATAGCAAATGCTGGTGACAATGTAGAGAAAAAGGGATCCCTGTACACTGTTGGTGGGATTGTAAGTTTATACAGTTATTGTAGAAAATAGTGTGGGGGTACCTCAAGAAATAAAAATAGAACTGTGATATAATCCAGTAATTTCACTTTTGGGTATTTATCTGAAGGAAACAAAATTACTCTCTCAAAAAGTTATCTGCACTCCCGTATTTATTTACAATAGCCAATATATAGAAACAACCTAAGAAAATGTGGTATATAACATTCTGCCATTTGAGACATGGATGAACCTGGAGGGCATTAAGCTAAATGAAATAAGCCAGACAAAGAAAGACAAGTACTGTAATGACATTTCACACTTATATACGGAATACACACACACACACACACACACACACACACACACACACACACACACACAAAGAAAAGTCAAATTCATAGACACAGGGTAGAATAGCAGTTGCTGGGGCTGGGGAGGGGGTGGTAGAAATGCGAAGATCTGGTAAAATGAATAAGTTTAGAGGATCTAATGTACAGCATAGTGATTATAGTTAACGGTACCTCAAGAAATAAAAATAGAACTGTGATATAATCCAGTAATTTCACTTTTGGGTATTTATCTGAAGGAAACAAAATTACTCTCTCAAAAAGTTATCTGCACTCCCGTATTTATTTACAATAGCCAATATACAGAAACAACCTAAGAAAATGTGGTATATAACATTCTGCCATTTGAGACATGGATGAACCTGGAGGGCATTAAGCTAAATGAAATAAGCCAGACAAAGAAAGACAAGTACTGTAATGACATTTCACACTTATATATGGAATACACACACACACACAAAAAAAGAAAAGTCAAATTCATAGACACAGGGTAGAATTGAGGAGGAAACTGGTCTTCCAAGGTGTGTCAGGCCATAAAAACTAAACAATGCACTGCCCTGCGGTGGGGGCGGCTGGGAAGGTCGTTATCGCTGGCCCCAGGAAGATCATCTGATATGACCTGGGAACCCCAACACCTGGGGGCCTTCCTGTAAGCCCACAAGGGGGCAGAACCATATCTGCAAGACAAAGACCCCATAAGATTATAAAAAGCAAAGCCTCTGTATGTTACTTCACTCTCGGATTTGGAAAGTACTTGCCGGAGTCCACTAGTCACTAGTGTTAATAAATGGGTCCCTCCCTTTCTCTAGGAAGCGTGCTTGGTTTTTCTTTGCTCTTCTGTAACAGAATAGCAGTTGCGGGGGGCCTGGGAGGAGGTGGTAGAAATGTGGAGATCCAGTAAAATGAATAAGTTTAGAGGATCTAATGTACAGCATGGTGATTATAGTTAACAACACTGTATTGCATACTTGAATTGTGCTTGGAGAGCAGGTAAGTGTTCTCACGCACTCAAAAAAAGGGAATTATGGGAGAAGATGAATATATTACCTGGATGGCGGGAACCCTTTCCCTATGCAGATGTATATCAAATCATGAGGTTGTACACTTTAAATACACTAACAATTTTATTTGTCAATTATACCTCAGTAAGGACGAGGGGAAAGTGTATTTGTTTAGTAAAAGAACAGAAATCTCTAGCCTTGAGAAGCTAACACCTGATCTGAGAAATTAATATAAATGCAAAAATATATCTGCTGCTCCCTTCTCAGTGGCCAATGGAACAATCTATCAATCAAATCCCAAATCAATGATTACAAACTGTTCTACTCACCCACTCTTCCCACCTACAACACATTCTTCACCTTGAAGCCAACTTCACATTTTATAAAGAGCTTTATTGAAATATAGTACACATGCCACACAACTCACTCATTTAAAGTGTACAATTCAAATGCTTTTAGGATCTTCACAGAGTTGTGCATCCATCACCACAATCCATTTTAGAACGTTTTTTTCATTACTCTGAAAAGAAACCCCATACCATTCAGTCATCATCCCCAATTCCCTCCGTCTGCCTCCCCCAGCCCTTTTAGAACACACAAATATCATATGTTATTTTCCTGCCTATCACCCCACTGCACTTACGATAACACTACAAATCCTTGTTATTTGTGCCGAACTTACCTGTCTAGCCTCATCTTGTGTTTGCTCCTCTTGCTCTTTGCCTTCTGGAAGCATTGGTGTCCTTTCAGCTCCCTACATACCAAGCCCCATTTGTGCTCAGGGCCTTTGCACGTGCTATGTCCTCTACATGTACAATGCTTTGCCCCACTCTTAGTTTGGCTAACTCTACTGCACCATTAGATTTTAGCTGAAGTGATGTCTTTAGAGAAGTGTTCTCTAACCTACTTCCTATCTCAATTAGACTCCTCTGTTTTACTTTCTCAAAGCATCTTCTATGTTTATTCATAGTGTTTATCACCATTTTAAACTGTACATTCATTTGTTTGATTATTGAACTGAAGTTTTCCTCTGCTAATTTTACACTGTTCATAGACATAGAGGTGATTTTTTTCCCCTTACCAAACACCCAGTTCTCAGCATAGTATCTGGAGCATATTGAATATGTAATAAATACTTACAAAAAATAAGAATGAATGAAGCAATCTGAATGTTAAAAGCTAATGTATACTTCTTAAGAACCTCAAAATATTTATGGTCTTTAACCAAGTAATAGCATTTCTGGGATTCTAAATGGAAGGAATAATCCTAAATAAGAGACTAAGTATAATTTTTAATGGTAAAAGTTCAGGACCCCATAAATGCCCCATTATAATGCAAAAGTTATGTAGCACAGGGTATAATCATTCAATGGAAATTGGGAAAACATGTAAAATTGATGTAACACATTGAGTGATGTAATAGCATCAAAACACTTATGATTTAATAGAAAGTTAAAAAGCAAGATAGTATGTAATTATAGCAATGTAAAAAAATATGTCCATATATATAGAAGAGTTATTAAAAAGCTGAGAACAAAACCCAAACAAATATTAACAGTGCTTCCGGGCAGAAATGATTTATTTTTGCTTTAATCTTCATTTTTCTTATTTTCTAAATTTTAATAAGCAGTTATTGTTTTTATGATGAAAAATATACTTTTTTCATATGGTATAAATAATTCCATATTTTTTTCCAAATGAAGGTACTAAATAAAGTGTTTGCTACCATGAGAACAGTCACGGGGACGGGGCGGGACGGAGGGTTTCAGGACCAGAGGGCCTGGGGCAGGATAAGAAGGAGGCAGATCTCCCAGTGACCCCCTCCACCCTGACTGAGGAGCTACATGTGTGACCAACTCCATCTTTACCACCTTCCTGTGTAGTGATTGATTTCCAGGTTCTGCCCCCCGCCAGTACCCACCCCTTCATGCTTAGAGATGCCTTCTCAGCAGTGGTGGCACATTTCCTCTGAATCAGTCATGCTGTCCCTCTGTCTCCTGCTATTAAAGTGACCGGCTTTCTGGCTGAAATGAGGGCACCAGGCTGAGTAGGGCCGCCACTAGCACAGACAGCCAATAGCCAGGAGGTGAATGTGGTGAGCA
Source organism: Myotis brandtii (assembly GCF_000412655.1). NCBI lineage: Eukaryota > Metazoa > Chordata > Mammalia > Chiroptera > Vespertilionidae > Myotis > Myotis brandtii. The sequence continues at coordinate 212,697 of NW_005354238.1, read as the reverse complement.
GATTCAGCCTGGCTTTCAACATACTCTCTCCCCTGCAGTACCCACCCCTTCATGCTTAGAGATGCCTTCTCAGTAGTGGTGGCACATTTCCTCTGAATCAGTCATGCCGTCCCTCTGTCTCCTGCTATTACAGTGACCGGCTTTCTGACTGAAATGAGGGCACCAGGCTGAGTAGGGCCGCCACTAGCACAGACAGCCAACAGCCAGGAGGTGAACGTGGTGAGCAGATTCAGCCTGGCTTTCAGCATACTCTCTCCCCTGGTGTGTGTGTGTGTGTGTGTGTGTGTGCGTGTGTGTGTGTGTGCGCGCAAACTGGCTGGTTTCCTGTTTGTAACCCCCATTTATGGACACTTATAATTCAGCTTTTTCTCCTTATTAAATGTTATTCCCCATATAAATGTTCATTTTCAAAAAAATTGCTGTTACTTCTTGACATCTACTGCTTCCTCTCTTCCTCTAGTTGCCCCTTGGGTGTATAACCTTCAAAATATTTCTTTATTGACATTTTTTTTCAGTTGGGGGTTGGAAGACATGGAGATAAGCATGTAACTTCAATCCATCTGGTTTGACCAAATGTAACAGATGGAGAGTCATCAAAGACGGCTGACTTCTGCAAGTGACTGTAAAGGAAAGACTATTCCATGGCATGACCGTTGTCTGAGCATTGCAGGACCTGCCAGCTGAATCAGCAGAACAGGGATTGCTCCTGCTAAATGCCTGAGACTCTGTTGATGCCTCTCCTGTGACACAGTGTGCTGATTTCTGCTGGGTCCTAAAACCCGGGGCAAGCATGATGGGGGTTTTTCTCTTACCTAGGGTGGATCATGCCACAGTATTCCATCCATCCTGCCCTGACTATATAACTCCTTAGCCCCTGATGTGACACAGTGTGCTGATTTCTGCTGGGTCCTAAAACCCAGGGCAAGCATGATGGGGGGTTTTTCTCTTAACTAGCGTGGATCATGACACAGTATTCCATCCATCCTGTCCTGTCCTATATAGCCCCTTAGCGCCTGATGTCTGGTGCTGAGGATATGGCTTTTTGCCATGGCCAGGGAGGCACCTCGTAGGTAGGTTCCCATAATAAACACTTAATGTAATGGTAGAGTTGTCAGCCTCTTCCTCTGGTCTCTCTGCCCTGGGAAATTTTTCCCAAGACTGACGACTAATGGCGGGTGAAGGCAGGAGCCGCTGAATGGGTCATCAATCCTTGTTTCATGATTCAAATCTGTGGCAAACTTGCTGAAGTCCAAACGTTTCTGTGGACCCCTCCAGTGAGCACACGTTCCAGATGACAATCCTTTCTGAAGGCCAAGAACAGGCAGCATGCTCTCACTGCAGATGTCATGAGTGGCCCGTGGGCAGGGGAAGCTGGACTTCCTGAGGCCCCCACAGCCTCCCCTGGTTGCTTTGAACATGGGCATTGTTCACCTGGGTAATGAGTGGAACTGACTAACTGAGTGCAGGAATCAGAGCCAATAACAGGGCACACTGTTTGGTCTGTAACATCTTGACTCTCTCGCGTGCAACCTGGAGAAGTGCCCAGATCCCAGCCCACCAGCCTGCCCCTCACACCCAACCCCAGAGCTCCCGAGGCCTGGACTGTTTTCTCCTCTTCCTTGCCTCCTTGAGATCTCCCTGGATAGTGGTGACTCTGAATCTGATAGTAAGGATGACAATAGTCAGCAGTTTATTGAGTGTTTGCTTAGCACCTGACCTCTAATTCACACTCCACTGATAGAGGCTGTTATCTCCGTTCTGTCCTTCCCACCCAATCAATTCAAATTGTTTTTAAAAACGTTTTATTGAGTGTTCACTGTGTGTCCCATCCAGCTGATTTTCTCCTTCAAAATATGTATTAACCCGTTGTCTACTTTTCACCTATTTTTTACCACCCTGGTCCAGCCCTTACCTCCTCACTGTGACCTTGACAGACAGCGGGTCAGGACTTCCTAAACTTGCAGGGTGACTCCATTTCTGTTCCACCTGCCTCAGAGCACCCTCCCGCCCAGCAGATCTTCCAGAACAACAGTCCTCGGCAAAGCAGCCTCTTGTCAAATACTCTCCAGTGGCTCCTGTCTCCAGTAGGACACATTCTGCTCTCTCTCTCTCTCTCTCTCTCTCTCCCTGGGCTCCGAATGCCCCACTAGGTGAGCCCTGTCTGAGTCCCCAGCCTCCCTAGAGCACCACCTACCCCTCTGCTCTTAGGGAAACACCACAGGGCTGCATGCATCATGCTGTCTCCCTTCCAGGGGAAATCGCCTTTGTCTTTTTCCTTCTTGCTAGCTCCTTCCCACCTTATTCCAACTTACACTTATATGTTATCGTGATCTTTTGGTGTGTCCTTACTAGACCATGAACTGCTAAAGGCAGGTCTTTTTCTTAATTTTCTTTGAATTACTACCTTTAGGACGTAGCAAAGCACACATTACATGCTTTGTAAAAACCTCTTATCACAGGTATTATGTGTCTACACTGCTCGCCACCTTGCAAACATTTCTATAATCTCCATAATGAATGTGCACCTAACATCTGGCAGGCGCTGTTTTATGTGCATACCTTTACTCTCTGGAGTGATTTTTAAAAACAGGAACCAGATCCCACCTGCCCCTCTCCCGGCCCTCTCTCTGCTCACTCACTGTGCCTGGGCCTCACAGGCCCCCTCTGCACCCAGCAAGCTCCTCTGCACCCCAGTACGATGCCCATGCTAGTCCCTCGCCTTGGAGCTCGCTGCCCTCAGAGCTGCACCTGCTGGACTCCGCTCTGTCATGCAGGTGACAGTGCCTCTGTCACATCCTCAGAGAGGCCTTCTCCTCTCTGGCATAGCCTCTTCCTTCCACCCCCGGGTTGGGAGTCAACTGCCACAGGAGCCCTTTTAATTTCCATCACAGCATGTCTCCAAACCGGAAGTTACCCCGATCCTCTGTGTGAAAACTCAAGGGGTGCCTCCCACTGGAATGGAAGTGCCACAGAGTAGGGCCTTGTGGGCCTTGTTCCCTGTCCCCTGAGCTCAGAATGCTTCCTGGCACACAGTCTGCACAATCTCATAAGCTATAATCTATTATTACTCCCATTTTACAGACGAGGGAAGAAAAACTCAGACAGGTTCATTGAGTAGATTGTACCGCTGTGCAGCTGAGAAGCCAGGCCTGTGTGATGTTACAGCCGGCATTCTTTGCCTGATTCCTTACGCCTCTGAGATGGCATCTCCGCCTGGTCCCAAGATGCACAACGTCTTGCCCTCTCCTTGCCTGTTCCTGAGCAGGAGGAGGCATTTCTGCTTCTCTGCCCCATTGCTCAGGTTTTCTCTCTCTCCTCATCTGCTTGCCTTGGCTATATGCACTCTTGCTGTCTCAGGACACTCCACAGTTTGGTCAGACTTCCTGTTGGAGTCAGGTAGAATGAAGACCATGATGCCGCCTATCTACCAGTGCCTAGACCACTGTGTCCCCTGCCAGCACTAGCATTTCATAATGCCCTGGGTTTCTGAGTGCCGTTTTATTACTCTTTTAAAATGAAATGTACTTTTGAAAGGGCAAGTAGCATTCTGGAGGCTAAGCTTGGCATGGATTTGGGGTGATTAAGATGGCATTTGCATTGGCAATCAACTCCCTTCTTGCACAGAATGGCTTGAGGTCACAATATCAATCCCAAATTTGGTCTCCAGATCACAGACTGCAATATCGTTTTCCTCTGGGGACTGAGGTCTCAATATTGATGATGTTTCCAAGATTTCTCACCATATAGAAGACAGTTTAAAATGTATTCCTTCATCCATTTATTCATTTCTCACACATTTCTAGCCCAGCACTATGTACCCAGCGCTATGCTAAGTGCTGAAGCAACATAGATGTAGATGCCTAAGACCTGGCCAGTCCCTCCTCCCTGCCATGGTCACCAGGGGCTGGAAAATATATGAATGCTTCCCCAGGGGAGTAATAATTTTTACTTCCACCCTTGTACCAGATCCTGCACTCCACCATCCCGACCTCTTAAATTCAAAAGAGCTTCCCTTTGACCACGAAAAAGCACCGAGGTCACACAAGAAACATTAGCTGGTGCATAAAACTGTCAAGCTCCTGAAAGGAAGGAGCCCACACCAGACACTCTAAAGACAAAGATTGAGGAGCACACGGGAGATTAAAGGAAGCATTTTTCACCTCCCAATGTGGAAGAATACCCCGTATCAGAGCTGGGAAAAGACCCAAGGATGTCAGTTGTGATGACCTGACATCCAAGTCAGGTAAATCAGGGGGAGGCGAGGGAATAAGAAAGAAGGGAAAGTAGGTTATAAAACAAACAAACACACACACACACACACACACACACACCAAAACAAACAACAACAAAAAACAAAACTCTCAACTCCCATACCTTAAAGTGGTGACTGCATCTTGGGGGCTTCAGAGATTGCTCCTTCTCCCCTATGACTTTGGGGTGTTAGGGAGCAGTGAGAGCAACCAGGTAGTGGGGTGCTGAGGTGCATTCGGCTAATTTGGGGGCTTTCTTGTTCCTGAAGCCTATGCCTTAACTTGCTCAGATGTGCTGATTTGGGCTCTGCTTGGACCAGCTGGCATGCATTAGAACAGAGAGTATAAAGCTGTCAACGCCACATGATCAAGCTCTGTGATTTTACAGATGTTTCTCTTCCCAGGGTTTTCCTCCTTCACTTCGTGTTTTCACTCTTTGAGGCAAAATTAGGAGGATGTGGGAGCCATGGAAGAGCCCCAAAGAATCATAGACCTAACCCACGAGGAGCAGGCAAGAATCCTGAGACTGTATTTTGAATGTTCATGGACTTTCTTGCTTGTGTTGGGTGCTCATCTGGTTAGGGGAGGACTCTTCCCTCCTTGATGAGTAATTGTTCTGGGATCCAAAAATGTTTTGATAGCTTTGCTTACATACAAGTTTATACATCGATCCTATTATGAGAAGCAATTATTCCTTTTGAAAAGTCCACTTTCACATTGTGCTGTTGGTGTGAAGGCAGAACCATAACCCAAAAGAAAAGAAGAGAAAGACAAATGCTTCTTTTTCACCCCCCTTTTTTCTGGCCCAAGCCTCCAGAACAGCTCTGTCCACGAGGGAGATGAGCTCCAAGACTGTGCTTTTCCCCTCCCAGGAGCCATTAGCGAGTGGCAGCAGCAGAGGGCTGCAGCTGGTCCTTCGCTTCTGGGTGTCCTGTCTGTAACTGTCACTAATGCAAATTCATTAGCTATTTCATTAGCTAGGCCGAAAGCCTATATCCTGATCTTTAGCTGAAAACATCTCTGAATTAGATCATGAAAATTAGAATAAAACTTATTCGCCGGTGGCAATTAATGAGTCGTGACTAACTAAGGAAGAGGGAGGGGGTGCAAAGAGGAGCTCTCCTTCCATTCTGCTGGTGGCTAAGTGGAAGGGAAATTAGTCTGTGTTTTGTGAGTTCACCGAAGCATGGAATCATCACTGCTAAGAGCCGCCAGGCTTCCTGACCCAGCTCCTGGGCTTCCGCAGCCTTCTGTTCCACACCTTAGGGAAGAACATGAAATATGGGTAGTGAAGGCCAGTCTTCAGGATGGAGACCAGGCCGCAGTTGGAGGTGTGCCAAACAGAAGGCTCTTTTTACCTTCTATTAGCTTTGGTGGAGACAATCAAAGACGTCTTGCCTCTGATGTACATTTCCCACACAAAGGAAACTGAGGTTGCAAAAGATTAGGTAGCTTCTTCCTGGTCACACAGGAACAGCGGAAGGATTGGGCCCCAATTCAGTCTCCTGACTCCATGTACAATGCTCTTTCCTCTGAACCACAATGCCTGCCAAGTACTTGGTTACCATCCACCCATCACTTAATACCCACTCTAAGGGGGATGGTGAGATGGAATAAACAGAAAGAATGGTAACGCATGGTCCCTGCATTCCTGGGATAAAGTATAGTGGGGAGACACTGTCAGGCAAACAGGCTTTTAGAAAACAGGGTTGCATGTGCCCTGACAGGGGTACGCAGACAGTGCCCTTGGCATGTGGAGGTCGCAGCGCTTTACTGCCTGGAAAGTCATAGAAGAAGATGATATTTCAGTGGAGACTTTGAGACCAGTAGTTTTGTCTGAGATTGGATTCACCTTAGAAATAGAATCTGAAACAAGGATTTGAGGGCAAAAGAGTTTATTCGGGAGGTATGTGAACACCAGAAAGAGAATCAGAAATAGAGAAAGGGAATCCATAAGTCAGCTATCACACTTTGTGTGGAGAAACTCTGGGAACAGGCACCAAACACACGTCTCAGAATTATGTCACCTGAAAGGCAAGGGAGCTGGAGTGTTTATACACCAAGTCATAGTTGAGTTCTGCTCCTGGTGGGGAATGTTGGGTGCCTGGCATTTGCGAGGCGACAGGATGGCCATCTCTGGCTTGATGAAAGCCCTCAGGTAGAGAAGCACAGATGCTTACAGTTGTGAGGCAGTAGACACCGTAACATGTGAAGGCATGAGGGCACTGGCAACATTTGCTTTAGTGGGCAGAGGGGAAACCATTGGCAACAATGCAGAGGCATGGAGTCTGGAGAGAGAGCATGGTGTGTTGAGAGCCAAAGAACTAGAAAAATAGTTGAAGCCTAAACTGTAGGAGTGGGAATAGGGAACAATAAGGATAAAGATGTAGACCGTTGAGACCATGGGGCTTTTTTGTGCCTTGTTACATAATCTAAATAATCACATTTTGTTGCCCTGGTTGATTACATATACAACAGAAGAAAGGGAGAAGTCTAAGATGACTCAAATTTCTGCAAAAGGGTTTAGAGAAAGAGCACACATAAATCCTGAACCAGCACAGACCAAGACTCAGTTCCTAGAGGTGTGGTGGAATCTGGGTCCCTACACAAGGGTTTCAGGGCCTCTAGGCACCAGGAGGAGGGAGCAGGTGCAGAGTACTCTCCAGAGCCCCTGGCCTGACCAGACAGCAGGTCTCATCTAACTCACTCAGACTGGGACTCAGAGTTAGCTTGGGGCCTGCAACAGGTCAATGTCAGTTGGTGGAGCTGCTGCAGCTATCTTGCCACCTCTGCAGCCCCTCCCAAACATCACTTGAGCACTCCAGACTTGCAAGTTCATGATTTGGGGTTTCTATGGATACTTTGGAAGCAAGTAAACAAAAATCTTTAACAAATTGCTCTCTGAACAGCCTGTGGCTAAGGAGGTTAGCAGGTGACAATGACATCTTTTCTATCACTCAATAGCTAGCCTCTGTCACACCTGAGTCCTGCTCTCAGCAATGAGAAGCAAGGAATAGTTGTTCTTAACTATCAATGAGTTAACTTGCAAGCAGTGATGTAGATTAGACAGGACTCCCGACTGTGGGGTTTAGTCCACCTGACATTTAGTAGGTATTCAATAAGTCCCAGATGTTGACTGAAACAATACTTTTTTTATTGTTGACATGATTATAGATGTCCTCCATTTTGAAATAATATTGATGGCTCTACAGAATTTCATTTTCTGGAGATTTATGAAAATAAGGGAGATGTCCACCTCTATAAAATGATGCAGGAAGAGTCCTGCCTGGAGGCTGGGAGGTGGACTTTCCAAACTACAGAACTCAATTCAATCAGAATAGAAAGGAAGGCAGGAGGCTGAGGGAGGGAAGATGGGAGGGAGGAAGGGAGGGAGAGAAGGAGAGAAATTCTCTGGAGTTCCAGAGTGACCCAGTCAAAAGACCAGGTGTCATTAAATCTGTCATTTGAGAGGGAGAGTGGACCAAGGAGTTGACAGTAAAATTGGCTCCCAGCCCTTGATCTGCTAGCAATAAGCTTTGTCACCTTAGCCAAGTTATTCAGCGTCTCTGAGCATGAAGGTACATGCCCATATGGTCTCAAGAAACAGAAACATGTCAGGAGGGTGCATGCAAGGATTTGCCCTCCACCTCCATACACAGAGCCAGCTCATTCTATTGATTCTTGAGTGGGTGTCCACCCTATAGCATAACAACCTGCCAACCAGGTCAAAAACCTTGCTCAAGTTGTTGCGCTCTGTTCCCGGTAGAGGTAATAGAGACCAGAGCTCTTCTTTAACATGCCTGGCGTTGTACATTAAGAAGCTTTTGCTTCCTTCTGGCTTAACCCCCAGGTTACTTGCCTTGTCTGAGAGATGGATGGCAAACGATTTCAGCTGGTTTTGCTGCCAAGTCCCTGAGCCACAGCCTCTGTAGCACAAGGTGATTGAGCTGGGGAGGCTATACCTCCAGACTCTCCCAGAGGACACCCTTTTTCATTTACATTTCTAATTTCTAGACTTGTCAACAGCTTCTGCCTCTCTTCTCCAAGAAGAACAGACACTCAAAAACAAAAAGTTTGCTTGTTTTGTTTGTTCATAGACGCCATGGTTGCTCTCAGAACTGCCTGTGGCGAAGGAGATTAGCAGGTGACAATGGCATCATTTCCATCACTCAATAGTTCCAGGACAGAACAAAAAGGGTAAAGGGGAACAAATATATGAGGATGGAAGGAAACTAGACTTCAGATTGTGAGCACACACTGGGATATACAGATGATGTCTTATAGAATTGTACACCTGAACTTACATGATGCTATTAACCAATGTCATCCCAATAACTTTACATTTTTTAAAGGTAATTTCCACTTTAAACTTTCTGGGGGACTCAGCATCCCTAGTTGTGAGACTCCTATTTGCCAAGAATGACAATCTCCTGTGCTTTGTCACCATGGTCTCGGGGTGAAATTTCAGGGAATGAGAATAGACCCCCCTCTTTAGCTATATCCTGGCCTAACTGTTCCCTCCTTTAACTGACCATTCAGAGAACCCTGGGTCTATGCCACTCATTTTTAAAATTTGAGATATAATTCACATACTGTAAAATTCACCTTTTTATTCATTACCTCCAAAGGAAGCACTGTACTCTTTGAGCAGTCACTCCCAATTCCCTACTACCCAAGCTCCTGGCAACCACTAATCTTTCTGTCTCTATAGATTTGCCTATTTTGAACATTTTATACAAATGGAATCATATAATATGCAGCCTTTCTGTCTGGCTTCTTTCACTTAGCATAATGTTTTCAAGGCTCATCTATGTTACAGCAAGTATCAGTGTGTCATTCTCTTTTATGACTAAATAATTCTCTATTGCATGAATATGCCACATTTTATTTACCCACTCCTTAGTTGATGAACATCTGGATTGTTTCCCCCTTTTGAGTATGATGAGTAATGCTGATGTGAACATTTGTGTGGCAAGTTTTTTTGCGTGAGCATATTTCAGTTCTCTTAGCTATAATCTAAGCTTTTAATTGCCATTTTATACAATAACTCTATTTAAAAATTTTTGAGGAACTGACAAACGTTTTTCCAAAGTGGCTGTACCATATACATTCCCAACAGAACTATAAGAAGATTCCAGTTTTTTCATCTTCTCACCAACACTTGTTGTTTCTGCTCTTTTTATTATAACCACACTAATGGGTATGAAGTGATATCTCACTGTGGTTTTTATTTGCATTTCCCTGATGATCAGTGATGTTTTAGCATCTTTCCATTGGCCATTTGTGTATCTTCTTTGGAACTATGTCTATTCAAACCCTTTACTCATTTGTAAATTGGGTTATTTGTGTCTTCTTTCTGAGTTGTGTTCTTTGTATATTCTGTATACTAGACTTTTATCAAATATATTACTTGAATACATTTTCTTCAATTCTGTAGGTATCCTCTGAAGTATAAGTTTTCAGCTTTGATGAAATCCATTTTTTTTTGTTTGCTTTTGTTTTACGTGTCACAACTAAGAAACCATTGCCTAATTCAAGGTCATGACGATTTACATCTATGTTTCTTCTAAGAGTTTTATAGTTTTAGCTCTTATACTTAGATCTTTGATCCACCTTGAGCTAATTTTGTATACGATGTGAACTAAAGGACTGACTTCATTCTTTTTCATGTGTATATCCAGTTGTCTCCCACTATTTGTTGAAGAGACTATTGTTTCCCCATGAATTATTGTGCCACTCATAACTTCTACTAGATCCTGTCTCCTATGATTTACCCGCTTGTATTAAGTTTCTCCTCTCTCAAAGCTACATGGTCAGCCAACTGAAGGCAGAAACTGGGGACAAATTTTTGACTTTCCCATGAGGTTGGGTACAGAATTATTCAGAGCTTCCCAGTGCATACATTAATTGAATCACTCTGGAAATTGCTACAGACTCTTCCCTTCTGAGTAATTTTCACCTAGAGGTCCTAAGTGTTCCTGTATAGCCTGCACCAATGTTAATTTAGTTTAACAAAGTTTAATGAAGTCAGAACCAGAAGCAAGCATGGGGGAGTGGAGAACAGTGGCTTCAAATGAATTTATGCTCCAAAGCCTATGAGTTCTTCTTGGGGAGGTCCTGGCAATCCCATGCCTTCACCATCACTCCCAGCTTCTCAAAATGACCCTGGAGCGTGGAGGACCATAGGCCTTCTCACTCAGCCAGTGATATCCAGGAGGGAGGGGAGTTTAGAGCTGGACAAGGAAGGGGGAGGAAAAGGTGATTAGAGGAAGAAGGGCCTTCCTTAGAAAGGCCTTGGGAGCAGATATATGGAGGGGAAGATGGGGCCAGAGAGCTAGAGACTAGAAAGGTAGTCATCGATGAGCTACTCATTGAGGGTAGGTCCCCAGAACATCTACATGTACTGGAAACAGCCCTGGGAAAGCCAACTCACTCAAAAAGAGAACATAGGCAGCCTTTGCCTAGTCCTGGCAACAGATTGTTAAAATAATGGGTTTATGTTTCAAAGGTTTTTTTCCCTCTGTGTTTGATCAATAAAATGTTCTTTAGATCAATACAAATGTAATTTATGCTGCTGGCAGCCATTTATAGCATACAGTGGAGGGGCCACTGCCCGGCAAGCCGGGCTCATGAACATCATGCGAGCATCCTGCTCTGCTGGCCATGGCTGTGCTTGAGAACAGAGGGCAAACTGATGAGATTACCCACAAAGTTCAAGGTTGGCACCGATGCCCTGGTGCCTGCATTAATCTCTCCAACTCAAGGCCTCTAGGAGAAAGAATCTGGCTCTCCTTAATTCATTTTTTTAAACTAGATAATAAAAACAGTGTGGAATTGATGGTGTTTATTTAGTATTTTTTCATGTGCTAGAAACTGTTCTAAGTGCTTTTTTATGAATTAATTCATTTAAATCTGACATAAACCCAGTGACATAACCCGACTATAGCGCTCCTCTTTTTGATAAGGCAATTGAGGCACAGAGAGGTTGGATAACTGAGAGCCAGGCACACAGCTAATGAGAAGCTAAACTGGGGCTTGAACCCAGGAAGTTTAATGGCAGAGGCTCTAGCACAGCACTGAGTCATCCTTCCATCTGAGCATCACCTGTAGCCCCTGACATTTATTTATCAGATGCTGACCACATGCCAAGCACTGTTATTCATACTTTAGTGTGTTTCATGTACTTTATTCCCCTAATCCTTTTTCTATAGATGAGAAACTGAGGCCTAGAGAAGATCAGAACTTCCCTACGTTTCATTGCCAGGAAGTGGCAGAGCCAACATTTAAATCTGAGCACTGTGAGCCTGTGCTGTGCTATACTCTCACCTTCAGGGAGGCAGCCAAGTGGTCTGTGTGTTTTCTTTCTCTCCAGCAGCTGCCCGGGTAAAAGACAAAAGATTCCTGCTCAGGGAGCTCAAAATGAGGAAGAAGCCCCTGGGGGTGCAGAACAAGTGACCCAGAGGCTCCTGGGGTGCCCAGCAGCGACAGCAGTGGGCCATTAGGGTAGGACTGCTCAGAGAGAAAGGCTGTTGAGCAGAAGTCTCTGTCCTGGTGTGGCCCCCTTCTCTGCAGCTGATGCAGGGCCCAAGACTCCCACAGGCTGAGAAACAGTTTAGCCCGAGTTCAGCTTTCTGACATTCTCTGGGCCTTCACTCTCACTGCCCAGCCCAGGCAGGGCTCCTAGCAAATGCGACTCTGGATGTCTGACCTGCTCTCTATGTGGTGAGCTTCATGAAGACAGGGCAGGTAGAGTTGGAATCCTTGTGTCGGGGTCCCAATTCAGCAGTGTATCACTTTCCTGTCTGGGATACAATGAACTGGGCCAACTCATTTCTAAACTATCTCCCAGTTCAAACACTATACAAATCAGTGGAAAGGAAGAAGGCCAGGGCTGCTAAGACAGAGATTAATCTTTCATTTATTCAGCAATATTTATTGAATTCTCATCATGTACCAGCCAGGGAATTCAGCAGTGAGCAACAAAGACAGTGTTCCTTGTTGTCCTTGTGAAGCTTAAATTTCAGTGATTTGTGAGGTGCCAGGTTCATTCACTGATTCACTCACTCATTCGTTCGTTCATTCATTCATTCAACAAGCACTGCTTGTTACAGGTGCAGTGACAGGTGCTGAGGATTCAAAGACTAGAAAGATAAGGCCCTGCCCTGGAGGCACTGAAATGTCTGCAGGAAAGTGAGGAGTGTCAATAAACACATCTCCATCCTGAGATCGGGACCAAAGCCATGCTTACTCTGAATCTATCCCCAGCATTACATAAGAACTCACCAGAGAGTAGGATTTAAGGGCTAGCCCCAAAGTGGGGCAGGAGAGCAGGGAAGCTAGGGAGGAAGACAGGAGGCAGCCTGCCAGAGTGCCTTGGGCCAGGGCAGGCACCCACAGGAGCCATCCTTGAGCAACCTCTCATGGACATGTCAGATGAATGAGAGGGGCCAGGAAGGGCAGACCTCAGTGTAAGTCCTGCTGCCCACTAGTCCCTACACTGCTGTCTCCAGGGCATGCAGCACTGTGCAGGTGCACTCTGCCCCTTCTCGCAGCTCATCAGGAAATCCAGGATGCTCAGGCTAAAGTTAGGTGATGGCCAGTCTCTGCACCTGCCCCCACTTCTAGTAGGGCCTCTGAGTCTGCTGGGTCTCCCCAGAGCATCAGTCTCTTGGGAAGAGGAGCCCAGACACTGTAGGTACCTTTGCCCATGGCACCTCACTTCCTGGGAGTCAGACTTTGTTCATGCGCCCCCCTTAATTCTTCAAGGGATGGTTGAGAACTGTACCTACCATTCCACTTTCTCAGCATCCATACCAGCTTTCCTCCAACTCCCCCTTCCATGAGGCTCAATATTCCTTTGGGTCTCGACTGCCACAAACCCTGACTATCACTTAGTTAAGGGCCACGACCTTTGACAGGTCACTTCCCTCCTCCAACTCCCATTTCCCTGTCTGTAAGTGGAGAATAATGTCACCTCTCTTGATGACTTGACAGAGCTGTGTTGAAAATCACATGAAATAAACAGAAAATAATAAACTTTAAGTGTTATGTATAGAGGTAGCAATAATGATGAGGATATTTATGACACACACCAGAGTGACAGGAGGTAGAGATGTGGAACCATTTCTTTTCCCATTGAAAGATGCAGCTTCCATTAGCCATCCCTGAGCACCTCCTGTGTGCCAGGCACTGGGACAGGTGCTTTTGTGTTCTGAACCTCATTTAAACATCACATCATTCCTTTCCGTTTACAAATGAAGAAGCAAAGCTTCTGAGAAGTATGTTTTCCCCAAGGACCCAGATCCTTAAGCACCTGGGTTTCCTGGAGAAGTCATCTGGCTCTTTAATCCACGGTTCCACAGAACACTAAACTTGTATCCACGTGGTTTCTGGAAAAATACAACGTGTGCTGTACTCCTACCTTTAAATGCAAACCCTCTGCTTTCAGACCCAATTAGGAGCAGGTAATTACCTGTGGGAAGTGGGGAGTTGGGCAGTCTGCTGGATCGAACGGAGAGTCTAGAGCTAGTCTTTTCTAGTTATCAATAAAAGGCTACAACAAAATCACTAATTGGCAATGTGTTTATTTAATATTTCATCCCATAGCCCCAGGATGGAAAGTAGCCACAGTCGCCCTCCTATGATAACATTTTGTGTTGGTGCCCTGGGCTTCTCTGCCCGTGTTTGGCAGAGATGTGCCCTGCGATAGGATGACCCAATTTTCCCAGACTTCATAAAGAAGATTGTATAGTCTCATATACCTCGGCTTCCCACCTGGAGTCTCAGCCTTGAATGGTCCCTGAGATGATCCTGAGTGAGGCAGGCAGAACGTCAACTGCCTGAGCCCTGCTGCTGGAGGCAAGAGAGATCAGCTGAGCTGCTGTCGCCAGGTGTCAGGTGCACTAGAGTGAGCCCTTGGCATCCTGTGCTCGCAGGATCTCACCAGGACTGACATGCACCTGGGCTTCCAGCTCAGCTTTCCTGCCCAGCCCCACAGGCACCTGCTAAGAGTATGTGCTCAGTCTGCTTAACCTCTTCCCCAGGGGACTGAAATCTGCTCCCAGGCCACCTGTGACAATCATTATCCTGCTGCCTTCTGCTTCTGAGTATTGTTTGTCTCCTGGTCATGGGCACCTGCCTGAACTGCACTTGAGCTTCTTGACCCCGCTGATCTCCATGGAGCAGCTGCTGGCTACCCACATGAGCACCACCAGGGTCCTGGCATGCTGCCTGTAAGAGCGAGCAGCCCTTCCAGGCCTCTTCACCCTGTTTTGCTGGAATAACGTGACTGCCTGTTTGAAGGACATTTGAAAGTCACTGAGTGAGCAAAGAGCCATTTGATGTTCCCTGGTCCTTTCTCCCCTGGGGTTCTCTAGGTCTTGGCAGCTTCCTACCTTTTTGCTTGTTCCTGGAAACAGAATATAATTGCAGAGCGGGCCGACATGAGGACAGAGTCCTTGGTATTGCACGAAACAGCTAGCTATAATTTGGGGACTTTCCCTGAAGGGCAAGAGGAATTGGTTCTTACTAGCCTGAAATAGGGGGATGTTCCCAATTTGCTCTGGGCAGGGAAAGAGTCAGAATGTAGTTTGCCATTAGCAGGGAGTTTTCCATTTTGGGTTCCACCTTATTAACTGCAAGGCATGATGGGCCAGGAGAACCTCTTGTCAACCCCTGACTAGCACACATTGCTCAGGCTTCATTCCCTCGCTTATCCAAATAGAAGCATCAATCACACTTAATCTATACCAGGCTACCTGTGATAGATGTAGTTATGAGGTTGACAAGGTCCCTGAACTCACAGATTCCCCAGCTCAGCATCCATGAAATAGGAGTGTTTGGGTGGGCAGTGCTGAGGGTACCCAGGGCTCTCCAGCCTTCTTTCTTGACTTCAACAGCTGGTCATCAATTCTATTTTTTTTTGCCTTCAGTTTGGCCAATACTGGTGAGGCCAGACGTGTCTAAATTCCAGATGAATATATGTCAAAGCAGAAGAGTAATTCCACAAGTGATCCAATGAGCCAGTGAGGCATTTGGAAGATGTACAAATTCTATCAGATCATTTCTTTCAGAGTGGGCGACTGGGGATCTACACTCTTTCTATCAAGAAAAAAATTTTCCAAGCACACTGGTCACTTTGTCTGCATAGTGTCAATGACTAATCCAATAGCCAGTTATTTTGGAGAGATGTAGACACAGCCCCCATGGATCTTGGGCCTGAGAGTGTCATTGTGGAAACTGAATCTCTTGGTCTCTTGCCCAATGGCAGACACACGTGAACTCAGCTTTCCTTCTTTTATGTGGTTTAACCAAAATCTTGCTATGATCCAAATGACAGTGATTCAAACTATAGGATTAGTGTCTTCTGAGCACCATAGTGTTGGGGTGTCCTTTAGGTGATCTAATTCCAGTTCCCATTTGGCAGTGTTCCTTCTCAGAACGATCCTTCTAATTTGGTTCGCACACCTCCTATAACAGGAAGCTCACTCCACAATAGGTCATCTTCTTCCACTGTGAAGTTATTCCAAGTGCCAGAAAGTTCTTCCTCAGAATGAGCTGAAAGATGCCTCCTGGAGCGTTCACCCTGCTGCTCCTATTCTGCACCATATGGAATAAGTCTACTTCTTCCTCATGAAAGCTCTTAAAATTCCTGAAAGATGCTCAGTCTGGCTCTCCTGAAACTCTAGCTTGCAGATCATGAGATTTCTCAGCCTCCAACATTGCATGAGCCAATTCTTATAACCTCTCTTTCTCTCTCTCCCTTTGGTTTTGTTTCTCTAGATAATATACCCCATATGTTTGAGGGCTTTATTTACCATGGCTGCTATCCCATTACCCGAGCATCTGAGACCATCCTCAGGGGACTTTCTCTGAGGAGGAATTTGTCCTCATAAAGCAATTGGAAAATTGTGGGCTTTGTGGTCTGGCTCTGCACTCACACCCCACTGAGCCTGCGGGAATTCTCAACCTGAGGATGTTTGCAGAGCTGCTACTTTTCCGCCCTGAACCTCGCTACAGAGGCAGGGAGGAGAAAATGAGAAAACAGAAAGTTCTGCACAACAGGAAACCACGTTAGAAAGCTGTGAAAATCATGTATCCTTTTGAGTGGTAATGGTTTTAATTTTCTCGGGCCCTGATCTCCCTGGCAACAATTTAGAAGTGCATAAGCATTTATGAATCAAAGTTGGGCATGTCTGAATGTTTAATTATATGTCATTGGATGGAAACCTTCCTTTTGATCTTAGCATTTAAAGGGATTTATGCTTTTACAACTATATTTTTTTCTCCTCCCAAAGTCAGTGTGGGTTATTGGATAGTATCGGCACATTTGTGGTGGGGAGGATGCTGAGAAAGCCATAGAGATTTCTGTTCGGCTTGAAATGTAGTGAAGTGCTGCCCACATGCTCCTATTCTCGAGATATGAGTGAGCTGCTGGGACTGCTCCACTGTACTGTGAGCATCCCTATCAATAATGCCCCTCACCCAGTCCTGAGGATGCTGGGCCAGCAGAGACCGGAGCTTAGATCTAAGATAGGATGGGGTCTCCTTACCTTGTACAAAAGTGACCCCTGATCGGCCTCCAAATCTCCCAAATGAGAGATTGATTGTAGATTTATTCCACCTTCAGAATAGATGTCAGTGGGTTGCCTAATGGATATCAGCTATCAGATGGATATATCAGAGACAAATAGAAGACTATCCTCAATAGAATTTAAATTGTTTTTCCTTCTTTTTCTAAAACTTCTCTTTCCTCTCTTTCTTCATCTCCACTCTTTCCTTCTCCCCCTCTCCTTATTTATCCCCTCCATCTTCCCTCCCACAAGTAATATATTTCAATGATTCTTCTGAGTCATACATTAGGAACACACATTGAAGGAACTTACCTGAACTGTTTATTCAGCTCTATATTCACTCAGACAGGCATCCATCTATTTAAACATTATTTATTGAGGCAGTATGCCAATGTCATAAGGCTGTGAGGCAAGCCTGAGTTCTCTCCTGACTCCAGAATGTACGAATTACTCTTCATCACTATGCCTCAGTTTTCTCATCTATAAAATGGACATGATAAATTCTCACTGGGTTAAAGTGAAAATTGGTACCTAATAATTAAGACTGCTTGGCTTAGTTCCTGGAGGTCACAAACCACTCCCAAACTTAGTGACTAGAACAGTTGCAATTTTTTGTTTTCTGTAAAGGGACACAAAGTGAATATTTTAAGCTTTGCAGGCTATGCAGTCTGTTGCAGCTACCAACTTCACTGTTGTAATATGAAAGTAGTGGTGATAGTGTGATTTACAATAAATATATGTTTTGATTTTTCTCCACATTGACTCAGATCTTCCCAAACCTTGTGACTTCCTAAGCTAACTGGTAAGGACAATGGAAGAAACTTTTGTTATAATATTTGGCATTTTGTCCTCAGTTCCTGGAATTTCTTCTGAGCCACAAAATTGAAATGGATGTCTTATTATTCATAGCAATCCCTTTTTAACCATACCTGGTGAACTAGTAACTAAACTAGTTTCCTGAGTTCTATGAGCTGCTCCAACAAATTAATTGAACCTAAGGGGTGGTTGTGAGAACCTCCAATTCATAGTTGGTTGGTCAGAAGCACAGGTGACAATCTGGACTTGCAATTGGCATCTGAAGTGAAGGTGGTCTTGTGGGGCTGAGCCCTTACCCATGGGATCCAACATGTAGAGAGTGTCAAAATTGAGTTAGATTTGTAGGACATCCAGCTGGTGTCACAGAATTCCTTGCTATTTAAAAAACCCACACATCTGATGTCAAAAGTGTTGTGAGTATGGCAATCATGTAAAAGTAAAGTGAACACATGGAAATGAGTTTTTCCTTTAGAGCAGCTATAGACAATACATAAACAAATGAATGAGGCTGTTTTCCAAGAACTATATTTACATAAACAGGATGCAGGCCAGATTTGGCCAACAGGACATAGTTTGCCAAGCCCTGACTTAAAACCACAACCATTTATTTGCCTCACAGTTCTATGGGTTGACAATTTTGATGAGGATTCACTGTGTATTTTTCCTGGCCTTGGCTAGGCTTACGAATGTGTCTGCAGTCAGCTGCCAGGCCAGCTGGGGCTGGCTCGTCTAGGATGGCCTCAGCTGCTCCATGTGGTCGCTCATCCTTGAGCAGGCTAGCCTGGGATTGTTCAAATGGAGGCTGGCCAGGGCTCCAAGAGACCCAGCAGAAATATGCAAGGTCTAATGAGACCTAGGTGTGCCACAAACACAATGTCTGTGACTTTGGCCACATTCTATTGGTCAAAGTGAGCCACAAGGCCCACTCAGAGTCAATGGTCAGGGAAACTAACTCTATTATCTATATTAATAAAAGGGTGATATGCTAATTAGACCGGGTGACCGGCCATCTTCCAGATGTCCGACTTCCTTCCAGACAAAGCCACGGTGGTGGGGGCTGAGGCAGATGTGGTTAGGAGCGATCAGGCTGGTAGAGGAGGGCAGTTGGGGGCCATCAGGCAGGCAGGGGAGGGCAGTTGGGGGCCATCAGGCCAGCAGGGGAGGGCAGTGTGGGCCATCAGGTCAGAGGGGAGGGCAGATGGGGGCCATCAGTCAGACTGGGCAGTTGGGGGCCATCAGACTGGCAGGGGAGCGATCAGGCAGGCAGAGGCAGTTAGGGGTGATCAGGCAGGCAGGCAGGCAAGTGGTTAGGAGCCAATGGTCCTGGATTGTGAGAAGGATGTCAGACTTCCCCAAGGGGTCCCAGATTGGAGAGTGTGCAGGCTTGGCTGAGGGACACCACCCCCTGTGCATGAATTTCATGCACCAGGCCTCTAGTTGGATATAAGAGCCACATGTTATACTGTAAAGGAGAATGCATACAGGAGGGAGTTTATCACAGGCATTTGTTTTGCCAACAATCAACTCATTGGCATGTAAGTGCTCCATAAATGATAACTGTTAGCTTGTAGTTCTTCTGTGGTAGAAATAGAAGAGATTATAAAGATCTGAAGTCCTAGCTTTGAGATGCTCACAGCCTAAAATATGAAATAATGTTTGTTCACAAATAGCTACAACAAAGAATAAAAATAAGAAGTGGTTTTCCAGCTTGGGTTTTAGAAGTTAGGAGATAAAAGCATCTAACATTTAGGAAATAAAAGTTCTGGGAAGTTTATGTACCACTTAAGGACTATATCTCAGAGTTCTTTATGACAAAACAGTCTTATGTAATACTAGAGGCCCATTGCACAAAATTCTTGCATGGGGGGGGGGGCGTCCCTCAGCCCGGCCTGCACTCTCTCGCAATCCAGGACCCCTCGGGGGATGTCCGACTGATGGTTTTGGCCCGATCCCAATCAGGATCTAGCCTAAAGCAGCAGTCAGACATCCCTCTCGCAATCCGGGACTGCTGGCTCCTAACCACTCACCTACCTGCCTGCCTGATTGCCCCTAACCACACTGCCTGCCTATCTGATCACCCGTAACCACTCGCCTGCCTGATTGCCCCTAACTGCTTACCTGCCTGCCCAACTGCCTCTGCCTTGGTCCCTGCTTGCCACGGTGTCCACCTATGCCTTGGCCCCCACCACTATGGCTTCGTCCAGAATGTCATCCAGAACGACATCTGGAATGACGTCCAGAAGGTCGTTTGGCTGTCTGGTCTAATTAGCATATTATATGTTTATTATTGTAGACTAGAGGCCCAGTTCATGAAATTCGTGCGTGGGGGGGGAGGGGGGGTGTCCCTTAGCCCAGCCTGCATCCTCTCCAATCTGGTACCCCTCAAGGGATGTCTGACTGCCTGTTTAGGCCCGATCCAGGACTGCTGGCTCCCAACCGCTTGCCTGTCTGTCTACCTGATTGCCCCTAACCTCTTCTGCCTGCCAGCTTGTATGGAACATTGCTAATAGGTTACAATAATTAGATTGCATATGGAAAACTTCAGTAACTTGACAAAGGTAGTTTTGGTGCCATTGTGGGGAAGAAAAACTAAGAACAGTGTATCCAAGAGAGAATAGGAGGAGAGGAATTGGAATTTTAAAAAGTTATTAAGGATTTTTCTTTAAAGGAGAGCCAAGAAATGGGCTAGCAGTTAAAGGAATGTGTGACCTCAAGTGAGGGATTTTCCTAAATAGAAGATATCGCAGCATGTTTGCATGTTTGGGAGAAAACAAAAGGGCAATTGTAAGAGCAAAGTTCTCATCTTGTTGGCAAGAGAGGATAAGACTAGTACCTTGAAGGTTGGCCTTGGGTAGGGGCAGGCACAGATCATCCACTGTTATAAGAGGGAAGGTAGATATACATGAAGATAATGTAGGCTTGGTAGTAGTAGGAATTCTTCCAGGTGATGCACTGGAAGAGGAAGAGAGAAGGTATCAGAGGTTTAAGGAAATAAAATGTAAAATTGTCTCTCCAGAGAGTGGAGGAATAAATTGATTCGAGAATTGTGGAATTGCTAAGCAGTGCTGAGGCCTCACTTATGTGGTCATTAATTTAAAGTGAGACCAACTAATAAGATTGGGTGTTTCTATCCTTCCACATTCAGCTGCTTAGAGGAAAGAGTGGAGTGTGCAGGATTGAATTTTAACTAGGCTTGGTGTTTTGCAATTCAAGTGAGAAAAAGAAAGGGAAGCAAGAACATGGAGAATGTGTACTTGGGAGTTGAGGGTACATGCAAGAGAGTGAGTGTAATCATGGGCCAGAGTGTAATGATGCAAGTGAGTGTAATGATTCAGTGAGTATAATGATGCAAGGAGGATGCTGTGGTCTGAGGGTTGATGGGTTGGGTGTCTGAGTGAAATAAAAGAACTCCTGGAGGGTTGGTATTAGAGAGAATGGGACAGAAAGGTGAGATGTTATGGTCAGACAGTGAGAAGTTTGAAACCCAGATGTCAGACAATGATGACATCTTGGATTTGACCACGGCTGAGGTGGCTCAAGGACAATCATTGGAGAGGAGAAGGCCAAGAAACTGTAAAGTTAAATTATTACAAGGATCATTTGCATAGTTGCATAAATTACCAAACAATATATTGGGAATATTGGTGGAGAAGATGGTGTTAAATCTGCCATGAATGTAAAAGAAAAGCCTGTAAAGCTGTATATAGTTGCAATAAGGAGCAGTAGTGGGCAATATGGGATGGTCTTACAGAATGAGCTTCTGAGGAGCTGGGTCTTCAGGAAGAGGGCAGCAAGAGTAGCCTGGAAGCAGCTGTGAAGAATAGGTAAGATGCTGGATGGGGAGTAGGTGCTGTTATTTGATAGGGTTGCACAGGCTTCTCTCAAGGGCCAGCTTAAATTCTATAAGAGCAATAAGATAATATTGGAGAAAGGATTTAACACAGGGGTCCTCAAACTACGGCCTGCGGGCCATATGCAAATACAAATATTGTATTTGTTCCCGTTTTGTTTTTTCACTTCAAAATAAGATATGTGCAGTGTGCATAGGAATTTGTTCATAGTTTTTTTTTTTTAAACTATAGTCCAGCCCTCCAACGGTCTCAGGGACAGTGAACTGGCCCCCTGTTTAAAAAGTTTGAGGACCCCTGATTTAACATAAAGGGCTTTAGCCTGGTGACATACCATAAATTACAAAGGAAACCTTAGAAAGATTTAGGAGGTTGGGGGATTTTAGGGGTTTTTGTCACATAAGAATTGCTGATGTTGATATGGATATCTTAGCTTCTTCTAGTGACCAAAGTAAACCAAGAAGAAGTAAACAGATGATATGATGATGTTGGTCCTGGTCATCTCTTATGGATAGATAGGTGATGATAGATAGATGATAGATAGATAGATAGATAGATAGATAGATAGATAGATAGGAAAATGGCACAGGGGACAGTACCAAACTCATTAAGGATATTATGATCAGGCAGTGGGAAGTTTTAATCCTAAGAGTCATAGTGGGCAAAGTTTAGGAGCACAAGCCCATGGCCAGAATAGAGAGCTGAAAATCAGGACATCCGAGGTTTATTCCCTTTCTCTTGTTGAGATTCAGTTTGGGTGTGTGGTTGTATTGTTGTGTGGGAGTGTGGGTGTGTGGTTGTATGGGTGTTTGGATGTGTGGTTGTATGGGTGTGTCAGTGTTTGGGTATTTGGGTGTGGGTATTTGGGTGTATGGGTATGTGGGTATATGGGTGTGTGGGTATTTGGGTGTGTGGGTGTGTGCTGGGAGGAGAAGGAGTGTGGCTCAGATAATCTCTAAAGATAATATCTAAAGTCTGTTCTAAGTTGGGTGATCTGTAATTTTCTGCACTGGGTCAAAAGTTGGGTAAGATGAGTTATTAATAGCCCTAACAGTTCTATAATTCAATGATACCAAAGCTCTAACACAGGGGTCCTCAAACTTTTTAAACAGGGGGCCAGTTCACTGTCCCTCAGACCGTTGGAGGGCCGGACTATAGTTTAAAAAAAAAACTATGAACAAATTCCTATGCACACTGCACATATCTTATTTTGAAGTAAAAAAACAAAATGGGAACAAATACAATATTTGTATTTGCATGTGGCCCACGGACCGTAGTTTGAGGACCTCTGCTCTAACATATCACCTGTCACTAGCCTCAGATCTTCATTCTCTATGAAAAAAGTACCAAGTGAGAAATACTCATGCTCTGGGGTTAACAGGTTGTTTGATCATATGAATTTGAATGTATCCATCCATTTATTCATCCATCTATTCAACCACCCATACAATGACCATCCATCCATTCATCATCAAACAAGAAGTCAAAGCCATGCCAGAACCTGTGAAAATATAGATGGAAATATATATAT
>NW_005354238.1:165640-188016 GCF_000412655.1 Myotis brandtii | reverse complement strand
CGAGTGCACAAATTTTTGTGCACCGGGCCTCTAGTATAGATATATATATATATTCTCTCTCACATTTTATTTATTCTTATTATTAGGATATGGAAACACATACTACACTCTATATATATAAAGAGCTAGGGGCCATTGCATCCAAAACAACCGAACGGACAACCGAACAGGCTGAGTGGGGCAACCAGGCTAGCAGGGGGGTTAGTGAGGGATGACCAAACGACTGAAGAGCAGAGTGTGTGGGGCAACCAGGATAGCAGGGGGCGAGCAGTGAGGGGCGACCAGGCTGGCAGTTGGGGGTGACCCGGCCAGCAGGGGTGATCAGGCAGGCAGGCAGGTGAGCAGTTAGGAGCCAGCGGTCCTAGATTGTGAGAGGAATGTCTGACTGCTGGCCCAGGATTGGGCCTAAACCGGCAGTCAGATATCCCCTGAGGGGTCCCAGATTGTAGAGGGTGCAGGCTGGGTGAGGGGACCCCCCCACCCGTGCATGAATTTCATGCACCAGGCCTCTAGTTAATATATAATATTCATAAAGTATTTTCTATGTGATAGGCACTCTCTAAATGTTCTACAAATATTAATTCTTTGTCCTCACAACAACCCTAGAAGGTAGATACTTTATTATCCCTGTTTCATATGTCATAAAACTGTACTTAGAGCCTCCACTCAATTTATTTTTTGTTTTAACATTATGAAAATAGCCCTGGTTTTGGTTATAGCCATGTAGATTTCAAACAAATATTCTTAAAAATAAACTTTTTTGAGTAAAAATATTTCTTTCAGGCAGCATGATAGAAAGGAAATAGCATTGGTTTAAAATTCAGCACCCTGGTTTCTGTGGTTAGCTGTGTGATTTTTGGACAGCTACTTTCCCCTCTCTGGGCCTCACTGTCCTCCTCTTTAAAGGATTGTGTCTCTGTGGTGGTAGTGGTGGTAATGATTGGATTTAGCAGGATCAATGAATACAATCATGCAAGCTGTACACTGCACAGCTCCTGAGGCCACCACATACAGAGGCCAAATGTGAATGGGACCACCTGATTCTGTTCAGCACATGACCAGTCTCCCAGGTGCCTTCTGCTGCCAATGATTTTGTAACTCAGTAATGGTTTTTCCCCATTCAGATGAAACATGATTCTTTGCATGGTGAGGCGGGTGGTATTTTTCTCCTCAAATAGTTTCTAGCTTACCCAATTTTGGGTAAAACTTAAATGCACTCAGAACTGTCCATGCAGGAAACAATCTTCTCCAAACTCCTTCAGCATCTCTACTTGCTTTCAAAATTTCCCCAGAGAAATCTCCCTGCTGTGCAGGAATTTGTGCATACTGAAACCGGAAAACCAATTGGAAGTTCTGTGTTTTCACAGTTGAGTAATTTCAAGCCAAGCCCAAAGTATATTAGCAGAGGAGCAGGAGAAGAACCCACCACGGAGACATGGAGGCAGCCTTAAGCACAGCAAAGTGGGTGGTCCTATTGTGCCACAAGTTCCAAGAACCCAGAAAGATAGAGTAATATGTACCACCATCCCCATTCTTACCTCTCTGGAACTCACTGATGCTGGAATTGCTGTTGGTTTCCTTTTAAAAAAAAAAAATTATTAAAACTCAGCATATGAAGACTTCTGTTTCTTCTGTCATGCAGATTGTGTTTCCACCACTGTTTACTGAGAACCTATTGAGCTCTATGCATATCTAATTACATTCACGAATTCTACAAATCTGAGTGGGTAAAAATATCTATTTTAATAAAGTTAATTTGTCAAATTGTATAAGTTTAATGTGCTCATTATAGAAAATTGAGAAAATAAAATTTTAGCATAGTGTCTTTTGTTTTCCTTTGGCTTTCTCATTTCTTCTTTAATTTTAAATTTTATACACTTTTTGCTTTGACTTTCTTTGAATCTATTTGATAAAATAATGCTACATATAAATTTTATGACGTTTTTACTTTTTATAGCTTGTGATTATGTTCTAAGCATTTTAGCTCATATTATCACACTCTCTTTGTAAACATAATTTTTAATTAAAAGTTTTACTGAGGTAATAATAGATACACATATGGTTGTAAGAAAACAGAATACCCAGTTTCTCCCAATGGTAACATCTTGCAAAACTATAGAACAATATTACAACCAGGATATTGACATTGACATAATCCTCTGATCTTACTCAGATTTTCCAAGTTCTACTTATAACTCGTGTGTGTGTGTGTGCATTTAGTTTTATACAATTTTATCAGATGTATAGATTCCTGTGTAGATCACACTTAAGATAATGAACAATTCCATCACCACAAGGATCCCTTACTTTGATAATAACAACAATACCCCTCATCTCTCCCACCCGTCTCTAACTCTTGGCATTCACTAATCTGTTCTTCATTTCTAAAATTTTGTCATTTTGAAAATATTATATAAATAGAATCATGTAGCATGAAACATTTGAAAGTTGACTTTTTTACTTAGCATAATTCCTGGAGATTCATCTAACTTTTTCTGTGTGTCAATAATTTATTCCTGTGGAAACATTATGGAGGTTCCTCAATGAAAAACAGAACTACCAGATAATTCAGCAATTCTACTGCTAGGTATATATCCAAAGGAAGTGAAATCAGTGTCTTGAAGAGCTATCCACACCTCAATGTTCATTACAGCATTACTCACAAACAAGATATGGAAACACCAACAGATAAAAGGATAAAGAAAATGTGGTATGTATGTACAATGCAATGTTATTCAGCTATAAGTCAGAAGGAAATCCTGCCGTTGGCAATAACATGGGTGGACCTTGAGGGCATTATGCTAAGTGAAATAAGCCAGACAAAGAAAAGAAGTCAGACTCATAGAAACAGAAGGTAGTAAAGTGGTTGCCCAGGGTAGGGGAGGAAAAATAGAAAATGTTGGTAAAGGGTACAAATTTGCAGCTATAAGATGAATAACAACAATTTGTTGCATTGAGGTAATAATAGTATTCCATGGCAAGTATACACCACAGTCTTGGGCTATTATTAATAATGCTGCTATGTGCAGGATATTTTGTGGACATACGTTTTCATTTCTCTGAGATAAATGCCCAAGAGCCCCAATTGCTGGATCATGGAGTACGTGTGTATTTACCTTTATAAAAAGTTGCCAAATTGTTTTCCAGCGTGGTTGTTCCATTTTACATTCCCACCAATGACTGAGTGATCCAGTTTCTCTACATTCTCACCCACATTTAACATTGTCACTATTTTTTTCTTTTTGGTCATTCCGATAGATCTGTCATGGTGTCTTTTGTGGTTCATTTGGGGGGAGCTTTTTAAATTACAAATTCAATTTATTTAATGGTCATAGGACAATTGAGATTTATGTACTCATCTTGGTTGGATTTTAGCAGTATGTAGTTTTTGAGAAATTGTTCTATTTATCTTAAGTTATTGACTTTATAAGTATAAAAGTCACTTTTAATATTCGCTTATAACTTTTTAATGGTTATAGAATCTGTAGTGATATACCAGAATATTACATGTATATAATATTACAAGAATGTAACTTATTACAATCTTGCTACTGGTGATTTGTGTCTTCTGTCCTCTTATTTTTGCCGGATTCCTAGAGATTTATCCAATTTATTATTTTGAAGAACCAGTTTCTTATCATTGATTTTCCTTATTGTTGAGTTCTTCTTAATTTAATTGATATCTCCTCTTATATTTATCATTTCCTTTCTTATGTTTGCTTTGGGTTTATTTTCATCTTCATTTTCTAGGTTCCTGAGGTAAGAATTTATATTATTCATTGAGATTTTTTCTCTGTTGTAATGTAAGCATTTAATGTTGTAAATTTCCCTGCCAGCTTTGCTTTAGCTGCATTCCACATATTTTGATATTTTTATTTCATCTTTTATCTACTTGTATTAATTTTTATTTCCTTTGAGACTTCTTATTTAACCCATGGCTTACTTAGGAGTGTGTTGCTTAATTTTTATTGCTCAGAGCTTTTCCTGCCTTTCTTTTATTGATTTATAGAGGCCCGATGCATGAAATTCGTGCAAGAGTAGGTCTTTGCAGCTGCGGCAGCTGCCTCAGTCCTGCAGCTGCAGCCCTCGCTTTGTCCAGAAGGTTGTCTGGAAGGACATCCAGAAGGCTTTTCGGTCGATTTGCATATTACGCTTTTATTATTATAGATAGGTTGAATCTATAATCAGAGAACACATGCTATATGATTTTAACTATTTTAAATTTGTTGAGGTCTGCTTTATGGCCCAGAACATAGTCTATCTTAGTGACTATTCCATTGGTACTTCAGAAAATTAAGTATGTTCTTCTGCTGCTTCCTAGAGTGTTCTATATATTACATTTAGTACCTGTTGGTTGATTGTAGGTTCAGATCTTCTGTGACATATGATTCCAGGTATATAAAGACCAAACAGTAGAGCCTCAAAATACGTGAAACTAGAATTGATAGAGCTGAAAGGAGAAGTAGACAAAATCCACAATTATAGTTCAAGACTTCAACACTCCCCTTCTAACAATTAAATTATTAGATACAATCCCTCTCTGTAGTAATTTTCTTTGCTAGGAAGTCTACTTTAGCTGATACAAATATAACAACATTGATTAATGTCTTCTTGTTATTTTTTTCCATTTGTTTACTTTAAAGTTATCTATATCACTGATTTTGAAGTGATTTCTGGTAATCAGCATAGAATTGTGTGCTATTTATATGTACCAGTACTCTGCCAATCTCTGTCTTTTTATTGGTGTATTAAGACCACTTACAGCTAAAGTAATTTTGATATGCTAGTGCTTAAGTCTTTTATTTCTATTTGTTTCTTCTATTTCTCTTTTCCTGGATTTCTGTGAATTAATTAAACATTTTTAGGAATCTATCTTCATTTATTTCTAGTGTTTTTGAGTATATTTCTTTGCATAGAGTTTTAGCAGTTACTCGGGGTATTACACTATACGTAATGTGACTTATCATAGTATTTTACTACTTTTGAGTGAAGTATGGAAAACTTACTTCTATTTAGACACCCCCCCTTATAGTCCAAGAGTACCTTCTGGACCAGAAGCACCTATAGTGGTGGAATCCTCCTACTGATGTCTATAGTCCCCAATGTATCTGTGAGATGAACTTAGTCTCAGGTCTATGGGACAAAGAGGCTTCCTGACCAGGCTGTTTGCTGTGGCAGGTCCCCCAATACCTCTCAGTGGGGCAGTGAAGTATGTGGCCCAAAGGGAAAGGAGGATGCCTGTCTTGGCCACTATTCATCTTCATTGCAGTTGAGCCAATCTCTGCTTGTGTGATAGGTAGGACTCTCATTGATGCAGGGGAAGAATGATCCTACACAGGCTGCCATCTGGTGCTGGGTTGGGGATGGGGACATATGGAGCTGGGTTGCATTCTGTTGGTTGCATAAGACACTTTTCTAATGTGTTCTTTCTCCAGAGCTGGGGTCCCAAACCAGTATGCCTTCTTCTTATTAACTTTCAAAGTTTTCCTGTAGTTGCATTGTTTCCAGAGTTTATAGTTGTATTGGGCAGGGAATGACAGAGAGCTATGAGTATGTCATTTGTCCAGATGGTTTCTCCCAATATTTTACTATTTTAAAAAAATCATTCTTTGCATAAAGGATATTTCCATATTTTGGATTCTAAATCAGAGTATATTACCAGAGTGGAAACAGTGCTTGAAAGAGTACACACATTTGTAAAGGTCCACTAGTAGGGCATTTTTTTTTTATTGCTTAAAGTATTACAAAGGGTATTACATATGTGTCCTTTTTTTCCCCGCCCTTGACAATCCCCTGGCCTCGCCTACCCCCCAGTGTCTTATGTCCATTGGTTATGCTTATATGCATGCATACAAGTCCTTCGGTTGATCTCTTACCCCCTTCCCTCCTGCCCCCCAACCCTCCCCGGCCTTCCCGCTGCAGTTTGACAATCTGTTTGAGGCAGCTCTGCCTCTGTATCTATTATTGTTCAAAAGTTTATAATGGTCTCTATTATCCATGAATGTGTGAGATCATGTGGTATTTTTCCTTCATTGACTGGCTTATTTCACTTAGCATAATGCTCTCCAGTTCCATCCATGCTGTTGCAAATGGTAAGAGTTCCTTCTTTTTTACAGCAGCATAGTATTCCATCATGTAGATGTACCACAGTTTTCTAATCCATTCATCTACTGATGGGCACTTAGGCTGTTTCCAAATCTTAGCTATGGTGAATTGTGCTGCTATGAACATAGGGGTGCATATATCCTTTCTGATTGGTGTTTCTGGTTTCTTGGGATATATTCCTAGAAGTGGGATCACAGGGTCAAATGGGAGTTCCATTTCCAGTTTTTTGAGGAAACTCCATACTGTCTTCCATAGTGGCTGCACCAGTCTGCATTCCCACCAGCAGTGCACAAGTGTTCCTTTTTCTCCACATCCTCTCCAGCACTTGTCGTTTGTTGATTTGTTGATGATAGCCAGTCTGACAGGTGTGAGATGGTACCTCATTGTTGTTTTGATTTGCATCTCTCGGATGATTAGTGACTTTGAGCATGTTTTCATATGTCTCTTGGCTTTCTGAATGTCCTCTTTTAAAAGGTGTCTATTTAGATCCTTTGCCCATTTTTTGATTGGATTGTTTATCTTCCTTTTGTTAAGTTGTATGAGTTCCCTATAAATTTTGGAGATTAGGCCCTTATCAGATATAATGTTGGCAAATATGTTCTCCCATGTAGTGGGCTTTCTTGTTGTTTTGTTGATGGTTTCTTTTGCTGTGCAGAAACTTTTTATTTTGATGTAGTCCCATTTGTTTATTGATAAGCTCTGCTCCATGTACTAGTAAAACCTTATTATATTCTTAGAGAAATCAATGACAGGGTATTGACTGTAACACTCTGAACAGAACATTTCCAGAGGTATTTAGTATTATAAGAGCACAACGGGGACATTATGAGACTCTGACTAGAGTGGCCTAAGTGTTCAGATAGAATATTTCATCCACACGGTGACTTAGGAAGAGGGAGGCATGAGCTTGTGCTGTTTTTCTCATATATTATAAACTGCATGTCTTATGTTTCAATTCTATGATTGATGTAGCTTTCTCATTGATGATACACTTATTTATTGTTTTGTTCTAAAGTCCTCTGCCTTTTAGGAGAACACTGTGCATTAGCTTTAATAATTAAACTAGACAGGTATAGAGAGAAAACAACATTATTCTATCTGCTACTGGCTTCAAATTTTGATTCTCCCCTTGTCCTCCATCTGCACTCATGCTACATGAAATTTCAATTAGGTGCTTCAGCTTTCCAGGTCAGTCTAGGGTAATAAAACATCCCTCAATCATTTTCAGGAGAGAGAGAGAGAGAGAGAGAGAGAGAGAGAGAGAGAAAATAATAGTGTCATTTTCTAGGTGTTTTAAAAATCCAGTCCACAGGCATATCCAGATCTAAATTATCATTCACTTAAAATGTCTTCCCTGAGCTGGGAAACCTTCAGTGGGCAGGGGGGTTAGGGGGCAGTTGTTTCCTTCCTCCTTTTCACTCCACTACTTTCTGGCTGAACTTTGGGTGCCTCCAGAGTTGGAAAGGATTAGGGAAGAGAGACAAGGAGCAGCAAAGTTCTTACTTGATTAATACGATTGGTTGTCATTGAGCCTTCTGTGTGCAGAAATTCTCTTTTTCATGGGGGAGTTTTGAGAGTTCTTTGGAGATCCCTTCCCCATCACTTCTGCACTTCCCTTAAGTAGGCAATGCCTGCTCCCCCAGGCTATTCACTCCCAGCCTGCAGTGCACCAGCTGTTGGGGTCACCTTGCCTTATTGGGGAGACTCCCCTTAGCAGGTCTACATCTGTCACACAGAGACCTCCCTAGACTCTGCCCTACTCACTCCAGACATACTGGCCATTACAGTGCAGTCCTATCAGTCTCGGGGCCAAGCATGAGAGTTCAGGCCTCTCCCCACAGCCCTTTAAGTAAGTCAAGCACCTACTTCCCTCTGTCCCTAACTCCAGGGCCACAAGGAATGCCCCCTGGTGGTTCTCTTCCAGCCCCATCTCCTGACCCGAGGCCCCCATGGGGAGGGAGGCAGGACACACTGATGACTCTCTCCAGAGAAATCCTCCACATCATCCTTAATCAACCCCTACATGGACAGCCTATGCTGTGGAACTACTGCTGGCTGAAGTAGTTTCACAATCTCAGCATGTCCTGCAGGTGTTCCGGGACCTTAATTAAGGGTTCTTGGCACCTCTCATGCTGTTCTTTCGGCCTTTGTGGTCACTGCCAAAAGTCTGAGTAACATGGTAACATCTATTTAAAATTTTTTCTTTGACACTTCATTTCACTGGAGATACTGACTAGGAAGTATGAGAAAGAAGACCCTCATAGAAAGGGACTTGGCAAGCGCCTAAAATGAAGAGATGTTAAGGAAACCTTACTATGTATTTCAAAGCCCAGACAAACCATTTTATGTACTAATCTGTTTGTTTGTTTGTTTGTTTGCTTACTTGTTTCAATTTATATTTATTTTATTATTAATAGGACTAAACTTCTTTTCAAATATTATTACTCATTTTTATTTTCTTACAAATTGCCCATTCATGTCTCAAGCCCATTTTTTTAATGGTTAATAAGAGCTCTTTGTATCTTAAGGACCTAAACCAACCTTTTATTAGAGCCATTTTTATTTATTCATTAAAATAAAATTTCCAAGTGAGAAGTTTGAATTTTATTCAATGTATAATGGGAAACCAGTAGAAATTTTCATGTATGAGAATGACATAATCTTATATTTTTATTTAAAATTTTTTAAAAATGTAAACTTTCTAAAGGCACAATTCACCTAAAACTAAATGTACCTATTTTATAAGTGCAGTTTGATGAGTTTTGATAAATGTATACTTCTATGAAACCACCATCACATAATGGACGGCATGCCGATCGCCACAGAAAGTGTCCTCCTGCCCCTTTACAGGGAATCCTCCCATCCCCACCCCTTCACCCAGCTTCCCCTAATGTAACCACCTTACATAACCAATTATACCCCAGTAAAGCTGGGGGGAATTAAATAATTAACAAAACAAAACAAATGCAGTCTTGAATTGGATCTTGAAACAGTAAAAGGACATTAGTGAGAAAATCTGATTAGAGTTTATAATTTGGTTAATAGTTTTATGTGATGATCGTACACACCTCAGGGCCCTGTGTAGGCTCTTTGTTGGACACAGCTGCTTCCTGGGACCCAGCACTTAGGGGCTATGACAGATTCTGCAGCTTCCTTCTGTAGTTAGGACAGGGGTGAGTCTGTCTAGCATGGACTTGAGAGTTGAAACACAACAGCAGTCCCTTCAATTACAAATGTAAATGAATTGCTTTGAAAGGATGTTTCAAGTACTCTGTCCTCATGCCAATTAGATTCCAACAGGAAAAAATAAAAATAAAAACCATGCCTTGGGCCAGGCAGGGAGAGTCCAAGCCCCTTCAGTCCATTGTGATTGATTGTCCCATGGGGATAACTGGAGTTTAAAAAAAAAATTCCTGGAAGCTAAAATATTATTTTTTTAGATTTTTACTAAGGAAACTTGCAAAGCTGTAGCCTGGAAACTCAAGGTCTGACCCTATGGTTGGCGACAGGCAGACAGACACTTAATCCGGTTGTAAAGAAAAGAGGAGAAATTGTTGATGTGCTGGCAGGGGCCAGCACCCTGGCCGGGCTCCGCTCCGGAAGGCTCTGACTGGCACCTTTATCAGGTGCAGCCAAGAGACCTGGAGATGGGCCAGCGGTTGCTAGGAGAAGACGGGGTAGACAGAGCTTTGCCCCCACCTGCCGCTTCCTGACATCCTTTCTGCAGATGCACTTTCAAATGGACTGATTGATCCTAGATTTTTTTTTCCCCCTCGGTCTGGCAGAGCCAGCCAAGTTTAGACATTTCTATTAGATTAGGAACCAGGAAATGAGAAAACCCTGCCTCGCAAGGGAGTTGCTCTCAGGTCACATGCCTGCCTGGTAGAAATGCAGAGAAATAAACAGAAATGTTTCGTTTTGGGGGGAACCAAATAAATGATCGCCTTTGTCATTTCTCTGTTCTTCCTACCACCTCCCACTCCCACTCCCCTTCCCACCCACCCCACTCTTCCCACCCATGCTGTGGAGTCTCGACACTGCAATTTTAGAATCACTCAGTCATAGGATCACCGAAGCACAGAATCTTAGAATCTCAGAATGTTAAAGGCTCGATGGAGTAGAAACAATGTGAAGTTCTGAGTTTGGCAAAACAAAGGTACGAATCCTAGTTTGCTGTCATTAGCTATGTGACTGCAGTTGAAACTGAGCCCAGGTGTCCTCTGTCCCCTGTTATGCTCCTATGATGCAGCCAGGTACAGAAGGTACCAGCAAACTTAATGACTGTGTCCTCTGACTGATACACTTGGGATTGGCCAGCGTAGGGGACTGGACTCTAATCTGAAGGTGTTTGTTGTAAAAACTGTGGGTAAATGCTACTTCATGCTGCCAGAGCTCTTAATCGGGCTCCAGGGGGCCCACGATCAGTGGGCATTAGTCATTTTGCTTTTTTGGTTTGCCCCAGAGAGGGCATCTCCTTTAGAGACTCATGTGGTGATTACTAGGGTGTTGCTCAGGATTTGAGCATGCTTAGGCTTCATGATACCACATTAACACCCTCAAGTTTCCTAATATTTCAAGTCTTTGGTGATGGGCAAAGTCTTTATTTTTCTTTTTATTTATTGATTTAAGAGAAAGAGAAACATTGATTTGTTGTTCCACTTATTTATGCATTTGTTGGTTGATTTTTGTATGTGCCCTGACCAGGGAATGAACCTGTGTTCTTGGCATATCAGGATGATACTCTAACCAACTGAGCTACCTGGCCAGGGCACGGCCAAAGTCTTTAACCACCGGTCCTCAACCACTGACATAAGCAATGGCTAAAACCATAGAGTATTCTGATCCCCAGGCCCCCCCCGCCCCCCTGTTTCCCAAAAAAGCTCAAGAGCAGAGGACTATGGTCAGGGAACTTGAATTTGGTTAGCATGCTGGTTTTTAGCAAACACTGAACACTTCCAGTATTCCAAACATGGTGCTGCAGGGGACAGTGGGGGGGGGGGCACAGGGCAAATAGATGTCGCCAACAAAGTCCTTGTCCCACAGCACAGAGGGTCTGGTCCTGGACATTGACATGGAAGTAAACGTGTCATGCACAGAGCAACAAAACCCAAAATGGGGACACAGTGCCTGGCAATATTTTTTTTTTCTGAATTGTAACTTTACTTACATGAAAAGTCTGTGGTAGACACTATTTGTTACCTCTCTTATAACCAATTCTCACTCTTTTTAAATTCGTAATAAAATCTTCATTTACAATGCAGGTGGCAAGTACTACATCCTTTGATTTCAAGAATATCCCTCAGCCAGAATGAGGAATGAATTCCAATTTGTCTAAGCCAGTCATGATGTGGTAGAGATGCAGGCTACAACCCAAATCCGTTCTGCCAATCTATTGCTGCAGCTGTTGCCGACCCAAGTCCAAACTGGGATGCATTTTCCAGCTGTGTTTGGCTGGGATGACCATGAGACTATGCTCCCACCATTCAACTTGAGCTTAACCGATATATGGAACTTCTGTCTCACTTGCTGAAGAGGAAATCCCGGACTCTGCACTTCTGTTCTTTCTATCTTCCCACTAACAGGAAGGGCAATGCTCAGAGCAACTTTGAAATCCATCAACCTGGATTTGTGAGTTACTGTAGGGAACAAAGCGGCCTGTCATCCTGAAATGCTCAACTGGGAAGTTCTACTTGAAAATAAATAAAACTTTTATATTTGTTGAGTAATAGAACTTCTAGGTGTTGTTGTTTTTTAGATTACTTTATTTTGGAGTCCTTTTTACAGCAGTTTATCACTACGTAACTAGTTTATATGGAATTTCCTTTCTCTTTGGTAGATTTTAACTTTCTAAGTTTCTCTTTTAGATAGAGACGGGCATGTGACACAATAAAATAGAAGAGGAAGACTCCTTGGAAAATTTCCTTCTCTGAGTTAGAAGAAAGGGAAGTAGAAAAGAAATCTGTGAAGGAAAGTTTATTTTTTGTTTTTAATATTTTCTTCCTACTTATGATTCTCATGTGTGGTCTTCATGCCTGGAGCTGCCGCAGCTACCCTGTGACTATATGGAAAAGCCAAGAGAATTCAAAGATGCCAGGCCAGCGTTCTGACACCACTGAGCCAGGAACCCACCCAGGCAGCACCCACCTGCAGCGATCTGTATGTGAACAAGTGTAATGGCTTTCTTGCTTAGGCTGCTGTTAGTCTGACTTAATGTTACATACCATTCCTAAAAGATGCAAAGTCTTACAAAGGTGAAGACTTGACATTTCTTTTTTGTTATATATTAAATGAATCACCTTTCATTTAAAAATCACATATTGATAAACATTCATTACCTGTACAGGCAAATAAAGAACATGCATGGCCCCTTTTATCATTCATTCATTTCTGTTGAGGATTGAGAGTATCATTATACTTGTTACTGGAAAATCTCAGCTTGCTCAGTTATTAGCACTGTTGACTGGATTCACTGACTGAGTCAGTATTTCCAGAAATACAGCATTTCCAGGAAAGGGGAGGTATATGAGGAAATATAATTGGATATGAGATTATCCTAAGCCATCAAGCATACATGGCAAATCTAGAACATGTGTATTTTGTGCTACATGTGTCTAGCTCACATGCAAAGTTGTCTGAGTTCCCACGTCAATGGCTGTTCATGAAGAACTCAAATGCCTCCTGCCTACCCACCAACCCACCTACTGTGGGAGCAGCAGACCCAGTACATGGCTCCTGGCCAATTACAGACCTTCCTTATAGAGCCCTGGGAAGCTTAAAGAGGAGGCCTGCAGATATTTTAGTACTAGTTTAAGGCCATTTCTTTAAGTACCCCAAATACATATAAAGTGAGTTTAGGATAAAAAATGGTTTGCATCTAGACACATACTAATCGATTTCCTGTTACTTAGAATCTCTAGGACATCTTATTCCCTGAAAACAAGAAGGAATATCTTATGTGCATGACATCGTCCTCTGTGTGCCTTTGTCTCACGATTATTTGAAAGTAGTCGTTTTCCCCCTAAGAGCTAGTTTGCCCTAGTGCTTCTTAATAGTATCGTCCTTTTATTTACTGAAGTGCAGAAAAGGGATTTAATTGTTTTTCTCAAATAGAAAATGCCTCTCTATGAGCCAAGTGCATTTTTGTTACCTAAAAACAGTTTCAGGCACACCCCACAATGCAAAGAATTTACACGTTCATAGCTTTTGTTGCAGGTATAATTGACCCTGGTGGGAAGGTCCTGAGTAAGCCTTTGGAAGAAGCTTCTGCTGACTTTGGAAATGCTGCAATTCTGCGGGGTCAGGCAGAGAGAGAAATCTGAGTCAGGCTGTGTGCCATTGGCTGCAGAAGTTGGAACTGAGTAAGTGATGTCCTGATGTGCTGGAAACAGGTTAGCAGGTGAGAGCACATGGAAAAACTCTGGGATCCAGGAAGGTATCAGAAGACAGGGTTCAGGTTGCAGAAAGGGGTGTAATGTTCAAAGGAAAGGATGAGAGATTACCAGGCTGGCTTCCAGCCCCAAAGCTCAGCCATAGTGCCAACCGTTTGATGCAAGATTTTCCTGGGTGTCTGAGGGGAGTAAAATCAGAGGGTGAAGCCCAGGACCAGACCAGACAGATGGTGAGCCAGGTTGGTTGTAATAGATAAGCATGCAGCAAAAAGGACACATCAAGTATGTGAGTATTTCATTATAAAGTCCAAGTCTTAGAGCAATTGATAAGGTGGGAATGGATGTGCACCCCGGGGCCCAGTTAGAGGCAGGGCCAGAATCCAATGCTGGGATTTATTGAGGCCTGAATCAAGGTGTGAACATGGATTTATGACAAGCCTGTAGTGTAAGGTCGAGCAGACAGAAGTGGGTCACAGAAGGACAGCTTGACTCAGGAACACTGGCGTAGAGCCCAGGCAGAATTCCTTGGCATATGTTGGTCTTGTCACAGGTACCCTTTATGCACCTGATTCCTCCTTGCTGCTGGTTTACTCTTCTGTTCCTGTTTCCTCTACATCTTCTGGTGCCATATCATTAGCTTCTCTATCTAAAAAAACACCCCAACGTTAGTGACTTAAAATAATTACACTTCCGTGCATTGGGTAGGAGGTCACTTTGCTGATTCCCTCAGGGCTCCTATACATGGCTGTACGTTATGAGAAGTAGTTCTGGCTGCAGCCAGTAGTTTTAAGAAGCGGCAGTGCCTCCGCTTCCAGGAAAAATGCAGGAAAGATCATCTCCTATAGTGAGACCCTGGAATTATGAATAAAGCAAGAACATTGCTTCAATGGGCCCGAAGTCCTCCTGAGGAAATAGTGTATTCTGATGGGCCTCAACAATAATCACAACCAGAAGGTGCTGCTCCCGTTTCCATGAACTGAGTCTGTGATGAGCAGCCAGTTCTTAGTTATCTTCTGCTGAGCTCAGCTGAGCTCCTGCAGCTTCAGAAAAAGTCATTATGCCCAGCCAGCCCTTCTAGTTGACCTGTCAAGATGAAGGTCCTCGGTTCCCCCAGCATTTCAGTCTCCTCCCAAAGGGGTTCAATGTCCCACTGTCTGGGGCACCTGCTCTAAAGTCCTGTGGCGCCTCTGCTTTCCAGGATCCTGGGGAGAGGGGCCTGAAATAAGTGACCCCACCCTCAGATTTTATATTTCATACCTAAACGAGAAGGTGGGTCATTTTATCATATTTCTACCTGTTGTCTAGTTTCCTCATCAAAGATGTTCCCATTTAGATGGTCTTAGCTTCAGAAAAAGTCATTATGCCCAGCCAGCCCTTCTAGTTGACCTGTCAAGATGAAGGTCCTCGGTTCCCCCAGCATTTCAGTCTCTGCCCAAAGGGGTTCAATGTCCCACTGTCTGGGGCACCTGCTCTAAAGTCCTGTGGCGCCCCCAGCCCTTTTCTGCCCCCTGCTGGGTTAGTATCCATGATGTTCTCTGCTGTGTCCTCAGCATCCATGCTTCATTTCCCTTATCACTAACCCAGATCTTCCTGTCTGTCCTCTCTGCTTTCCAGGATCCTGGGGAGAGGGGGCTGAAATAAGTGACCCCAACCTCAGATTTTATATTTCATACCTAAATGAGAAGGTGGGTCATTTTATCATATTTCTACCTGTTGTCTAGTTTCCTCATCAAAGATGTTCCCATTTAGATTTTCTTTCCTTCTATAACCTATTGCTCTATAACATTCATTATCAAAGATGTTCCCATTTAGATTTTCTTTCCTTCTATAACCTATTGCTCTATCAGAACATTCATTTTCTGGAGCCTTCTTCAGCCCTACTTTGGTTTGTGAAGATTGTCTCCTAACACTAGCCTGGCATCCAATGTCAGGGTGAACCATAGGTGCCCATCTCAGCACAGGTGCAGTGTTGGCTCAAGGAGGCCATTGGAGCCTGAGGGGTTGCCTGCCCTCAGGTGTGGGGGAAATGGGGTAGATTCACAAGGCAATCAATCTCTGGGGTCCCCCAACCATAGATTGTACTTTGCTTAATTGTCATATCGTATTTCCCCTGGTGTCATTTTCATTGTTCTTATCTGGGAAGCTTGAAGAGGAGGCGGATGACTAGCATAAGAGTTGGTTCGCAGAGGAAGTAGTAGGAAACAGCATGCCTGGGGAAGCCAGATGATGAGGACAGCATAGCCCACCCTCAGCACAAAAGCCTTTCCTTGGCTAGAGAAACAGAAGAGCCCATGGAGGCACAGAGCTCATGTCTCACTAGAGTCAGAGGCTCCAGAATTCCTACACAGGAAGGGCTTCAACCCTGACTAGTGCAGGAGGTGGTGAAGGTGAGTTTGCAGAGCACTTGCCATAAGACTGAGACAATGTCAGACAGAGGTCCACATCAAAGACTGGGGACAGGGTTTCCTCTGGGAAGAACTGCTTGATGCCTTTTCTACACAGCATTTAATCCACTTCCTACGGATACCATTCTGTCTTTGAACTTCATCTCCAATATCAAGTGTTCTGTCTTGTTTTACTGGGACTGAGACTGCTGCTTGCTTCCTATCCATTTCCTCAGATATCCCCCAATTCTGCCAAATCCAGTCTCTGTGGCTGAATTCTGCATAGTAGAGTTTTTCACATTAATGCCCAGCTTCCTGCTTCTACCTCTGCCAATCATGGATATCTTAGAATCCTTGTTCAACCCTCCATCCATCAATGAGGCATTTAATGAGCAAAGCACTGGAAACCCAGGCATAACCTCCTGACACTGTGTCTGAATCATCTGCAGAGACCTTTCAATCCTCCTAACGTCAATGGCCTCCCTTCTTGCCAACTGACAAAATCCGTCCTGCCTGCGTGTTCTCCCGACCTCGGTGCGTGGCTTCTGTTTCCTCATGTGTCTGAATGTGGTTTGGATTGAGCAGGGCAGGAAGAAAAGAAAGAACATGGTTGGTATAAAGAACTACACCCATTTTGTAGCTTTATCCCATCCACAAGGGATAGATAAGCACAACTCCTCTTTATACGCAAATTGTCACTGTGTATTGCCTGGGACACTCTTTCTCCAATATCTACAGCACCTGCCATCACCACTTAAGGTCTTTACTCAAAGGCCGTCCTCTCCATGAGGCCTTCCCCAATGGCACATTTAAA
The DNA here is from genome assembly GCF_000412655.1 of Myotis brandtii. Classification (NCBI taxonomy): domain Eukaryota; kingdom Metazoa; phylum Chordata; class Mammalia; order Chiroptera; family Vespertilionidae; genus Myotis; species Myotis brandtii. The sequence goes on along the minus strand of NW_005354238.1, from coordinate 171,325 downwards.
TGTCAAACACCTGTCCCCCCACCACACTCCCTGTTTCCTTCCCTTTATATTTCCCTCTATGGCAGCTATCTCCATGCCGTGTCACATTCTATATCATACTTAGTTGCTGTTGTCACCTGTACTAGAATATCAGTTCCATGAGAGCAGGGTTTTGTCTGTTTTATTTGGTGCTATCACCCCACCATCTAGAAGTGGGGCTGGCAGAGAAGGTGCGCAAAGAATTGTTATTGAATGAAGAAAGAAAGTCTGCAATCTATGATGCATTGTCCTGGGAACTCTCTCTCTAGTATCTCATTCAATCTTTTCTCCACCCTGTTGTTATCCTTCATCTAAGAGAGTCAGAATGTCATAGAATGTGTGAGGGGTAGCTCAACTTGCAAGTGACAGGCCTGGGATGTCACATGCCTGCCTCCAAATTTACTACCTTCCTCAGCAACATGTGTGGCCTCATTATGAAGATAAAGAGAGAAGAAAGGAGAGAGGTAGGAGGAAGAAGGAGACAGCTAGGAGGTGGCAACAATATACACCTAAACCAGTGGTTCCCAAACTTATTTGGCCTACCGCCCCCTTTCCAGAAAAAATATTACTCAGCCCCTGGAAATTAATTTTTTTTAAATTTTAATAGCAATTACTCATCGCTCCCAAATGCACCTGTGGCCATCACTATCCCCCTGGATCGCTGCAGCACCCACCAGGGGGCGGTAGCGCCCACTTTGGGAATCACTGACCTAAACCCTGGTCAATTCAAGTAGACTATTACGAGTTTCATGGCTAGAACAATGTCATGACCAGTTTGTTGTTTTGTTTGTTCACTGAACTGATAGGCATTTTAGCATAGCTTCAACAGAGTGGATTCCACAATGTGCATAGGCCACACGGGCAGGAAGAGGATCTTTGTGAAGCAGTCATTTCTCCTTAGGAATCACACATCCCCAGCGTCCCCATTCCAGTGGCTACTCAGAGCCGCAAAGAGATGAAAGAGTGCAAGACACGCAGCACCTGCTAGTCTGCCCCAGGGGAGAAGGAGAAGGCGGCCCAGCCAATCGCCCCTTTTTAAAATCTCCTTGAGGAAATGCCTGATGTATGAGGCATTCAGAACACAGCACTGCCTCCGTGTCTGCTAAGTGAGTGCTGCATAGAAGCAACTGTTGCTGGAGCCAAGATGGGGGGCCTCTGCGCATGGAGCCCTGTTTTATATTTCTGACAGGGAAGGATAGGAAACCAGTCTTCGGGCTAAAGATGGCCTGGGAAGTAGAGATTACTTCCAGAGAAGTATGATTCAACCTTCCTGCAATGAAATTTGAATACTTCCAGTTTTATAGTTTTCATGTTTAATAGATACACTGAAACTTACCACGATACACAGGGAACTCACTGTGAAACGAGGAAAGCTAACAAGACTGTGACGGCTGTGCTTACCCACAAGAGCAAATACTCTGTTAGCACCACGTGCTGCTTTGAAATCCACCTCATCCCTAGACCAAAAAGCCCCTTCTGAGGAGACCCTGCAGGGTTCTCCCTTCTGGGCACGAGGGCTGTGGCTGATGGTAAGTCTGCGTGTCTGCTAACCAGCACGTGACTTGTCATCTGCAGGTTAAATCCTTGGGCCTGTTCCACTAAAACGTTCTTTGTTCTCATGACACTATGGTTAAATATGATGTTATTTTGACTGCTCAGTAGTCCTGACTGTCCTTCATCCCCACTTACTCTGAAGGAGAATTTCTCCCTTCTCTAACTTACCCGAAACATTAGCTTGGCTGATTGTCTGACATGTCTGAGAATGGTGAATACATTAGTATTGACTGAGGTAAGGCCACTTGCTACATTTCCACAAGTACCTTTTCTAATCTCTCTGGGTCTCAGTGCTGGCAAGGCTTGGCCAGTTACAGGTTAAAAAAAGTTGCTCAAAAATGGGTGATGTAACAAATAACTGGGACACATAACCAGACGTTATATTTCTAGAGATTTAAATATACAAATGTATATCAAACGACTGAACTCTAAGTAGCAGTTCGAAGTTATTCCAAGTCAAGCTCTTTTGGTATGGAGCCACGACTCTGGGTTAGTGGCTGGCGGCTCTGCAGGGTGAGCTGCCCTATCATTTGTTTCCCGTGTCCTTCCTCAGAACAATAAACTGCGCTGTGAGCATCCCACCGCTGCTACAGCTATTACCAGCACGCTAATTGAGTTTGCTGGCCTTGAAAATGCATCAGTGTAGGTAATGTGATGATGTAATGCTGTGTTCCTGTCCTCTGGATTCCCTCCCTGCCATTACCAGGGCTTTATTTATGAGACTGGAAAGAAAAACAGAAAGCAGGGTGGCCTTTCGACGTGACTTGGACGAAGCTGGAGCAGAGCACGGCTTAGCTTTCCTTTGTCCTTCTGTGCATCTGAGACCTGAGACACAGGGGTTCAAGTTAAGTATGGGGGTTCCTGGAGGCATGGGCTTGTGGCTTAGCTTTCCTTTGTCCTTCTGTGCATCTGAGACACAGGGGTTCAAGTTAAGTATGGGGGTTCCAGGAGGCAGGGGCTTGTGTCCCCTATGGAGGTCTAAGGAGGTCTGTTGGCCATAGTCCAAGGAGGACAGGAGCACACAGACAGGGTATGTCACAGGCGGGGATGACACCTGGAAGAGGGGGGAGCAGACTGAGAAAATGCTGGAGCTCTAGCCAGCAGACCTGGCTGGATACACAGCCACCAATTACATGTAGAGTCAGAATAGGACGAGACAAGGTCAAATTAACCCAGAAGACATGGAGATCGGTTTGAAGAAAGGGGAGGGAGGGAGCCCCTCCAAGCCAAAGTTAAAGGAGGAGAAACTCCTCAGTTAGGCAGACTATGAAGGAAGCTTGCCTGTCACAGGCCAAGCAGGAGCCGTGCAAGAGGGTGCATCTGGGCTGAGAAAGGAAGAACTAGAAACAATCCCAGCCAGCCAGTCGTCAGAAATTCACAGAACCCCTCTGGGCCAATGGCTTGGCTGTAGGAAGCCAGGCCTAGCACCCACCCTGAATGTATTTTTCTTCTGCCCTAGCTGGTTTTGCTCAGTGGATAGAGCATCAGCCTGCAGACTGAAGGATTCTGGGTTCGATTCCAGTCAAGGCACATCCCTCAGTTGCAGCCCCTCTCTGGCCCGAGCCCTGGTTAGGGCTCTTGCAGGAGGCAACCAATTGGTGGGTTTCTCTCACATCAATATTTCTCTGTTTTTCCTTCTCTCTTCTACTCTCTCTAAAAATGGAAAAATATCCTTAAGTAAGGATTAAAAAAAAAGATTTTTCTTCAAGTGGTGAAAAATGATGGAGCATAAAGACAGCCATATAGACCAATGGAATATAAGATAGAGCCTAGAAATAAACCCTCATCATGGGCAAATAATTTTCAACAAGGGTGCCAACCAATAGGAAGCAACCTTTTCTTAAATGCAGGGTGCTGGGAAAACTAAGGAATGATGGTGGACCTTTATCTTACACCATATAAAAAAAATTGACTCAAAATGACCCAAAGACCTAAATGTAAGGCCTAAAACTATAAGACTCTTAGGTGAAAACATAGGGGAAAGAAACAAGGGGGAAAGATTGTTCCTGGTGCACACACGTGCGACAAAGAAGATTCGATAGAGAACTGTGGCAGAGATGGAGGGGTGGTCAGTGCTGGTGTCAGAAGAGTTGTCTCAGATGGCAGAATTGGGGTAACGACAGGGGACGGCAGAATTGTGCTCTGAACGACCAAAATGAGCCAGTCCTGCCGCGATCTGTGGAAGTGCTCCAGGCAGGAGGAAAAGAAACCACAGAGGCCCTAACACCAAGTGGGCTTGACACTTGGAGGAATAGGAAGATGGTCAGTGTACCAGGACGTAGGTAATGAGGGGGATGAGCTGGGAGACAGAAATGGGGTCCAGAAGATGCAGGGTCTTCGGGCACTGGTGAGGCGTTTGCGTTTTGCTCTCAGGAAACCATTGGAGGGTTTAATGGGGAATGATGTAATGTCACTTAAGACTGCAGAAAGGCCCTTCCCTGCTGTGAGGAGTGTGGATGGGAGGAGTGCTCAGAGGCCGGGAGCCTAGCCAGCAGTTTGCCTGGAGCAGGGCTGCAGCAATGCTGATGGTGAGCTGCATTCTGGATAGATTTCAGGGCTGAGTAATCGACGGGATGAAAAGCGTGGGAGGAAGAAAGAAAAATTGAATTTCCAGATTGGGGGGCCTAAGCAACTGGGTAGAGGATGGTGGTGCCATTTAAGGAAATACAAAAGTTTGGGGTGGGGATTGATATGGTATTTTTCAGAGAGATACAGTAGTTCTGTTTGGGCCATGTTGAGTTTGAGATTTCCATTCACTTCCTAGGGAGAATTTGAGTAGACAGCTGGATTTATGAGCCTGGAATTTAGGAAGAGGTCCAGGGTGAAAATAAAACTTCAAGATGTGTGTGTGTGTGTGTGGTGAATACATCTATACATATATGACTTTGAATAACATAATGCATGCATATAAGCATTTATTAGAAGACTATGTGTCTATATGTTTATATACAACACATGGCTTTGAATAATATATATGTGTATAATATTTATGTTATTATATGATATTATTATTTTATTCAAAGTCCTGGTAGTGAGTGAGATCCCTGGGGCCAAAGCTTGAGCTGGAGAGAGCAGCCTCGGTTGGGGGGTGAGGGGGGCCCGGTAGAAGGAAGGGCAGTGTGAGGTCGTGAAGGAGCAGTGAGTGCAAGAGTTGGGTAGGAGGGAGAGCAGATGAGTGTGGAGGTCCAGAGGAGAAAGGGAATGCGTGGCAGGTTAGAAGAGACCCTTTCTAGGACACATCGCTCCTCTCTACTGTCTACTACAGGCTCTGGAAGTTGAAAGCCCAAGAGACCTGTGCAGAGAGAGCCAGAGCCTCATCCCCTCTGATGTGGGCTATAGTCCCAGACCTCCCAGCACGTGGATTTGCACACTCTCCCTGCTCCATCCTTCAGAATGTTGCAGAGAACAGCCTCTTCCTAACCTCACCAGCGCCATCGCTTGCCAAGCTGGTTTAAAACACTGTTTGGGCCAGAGAGCCTTCAGGTGCCCAGACACTTAGTGTGGGTGGCCAAGAAGGGGCAAGGACTGGGAAGACTCTCCCAGAAGAGTTCAAGCACAGGAAGCATCGGTCACTTTTTGCTGGCAAAACTGGACTGGCCGGCCCGCATGGGTCCACCTCTCCACATCCCAGGCGTGCTCCCGTGTTGTCAAGAGGCCAGAGAGAGAAATCAAGCTCTGCTACTTAGGAGCCACATGGCTTTCTGAAAATCACTCAGTGGCTGTGCACCTTGGCTCCTTGTACCTTATTCAGGCTACTGGGAGACCGAAGATCATGTGCGTAGCACCTGGTAGATACAGGGGTTCTAAGAAGATACCCATTTACTTCAGTTGGTTTCCCCCCCCCCCAGAAAGCCTCCTGATAAAATGAATAATGAAGTATAAATGTTCATTATGAATTTTACACTTCTCTCTCCAAATGCAAGGAACAGAGCTTTTAAATTTGCCCTTGAAACATCTCACCGTTTTGCTCTTTAACTTCCGCACCATAATTAATGGTTGTTTATGCAGCCTCTTCTCTAGCTGCCTGCTTGGTGCGGTAGTTACCTACTTCATATCCTCATGAATGCAAAGATGCTAGCAGGTACTCACAGATATTCTCCCAAGGGAATGAAT
>NW_005354238.1:145285-165568 GCF_000412655.1 Myotis brandtii | reverse complement strand
ACATACTTCCAAAGAATGTGATCATTAAAATCTTTCTTAAAACATACTACTTGACAAAATGCGGGGGGGTGGGGGGAGGGGGTGTCAATGAATTGGACTGTGAGAGCTGAGCATAAACACGCTGAGGATGAAAGTCCTGCCTGTTCCATTTCTAATGGAAGAGAAATTTCTGCAGAAGGAAAAACTACAAGGCAACCTGAAACAAAAGCAAGACAAATCGCTTTGGTTCTGAAAGGAACACAGTGAAACAATGGTGCTAAATGAGATACAATTCCTGACAAAGATCTGCTCTGTTCTCCAAGGGCTTTTATTGTGCTGCGTGTACCGAGAGTTATGTTTTATCTTCCCCGAAAAGAGTCGGTGTACTTTATTTTATGCCTGGTACCTCTTTTCGCCTCGCCTCCCCACTTGCTGAGATTTAAGTCAGCTGCTGTAGCGCTCTATCTCTGATCAGCCTTAAAGATCTGAAAAGCCCAGAGTTGGCGAGAATAAAAGAAGGCCTTGGCGTGTGACAGTGATAGATCCTGCTTGTCCCCTCCGGATGACATTCCCGCACGATGAAGACCACAGATCCTCCGGATAACAAGCTGCCGCTCTTGCTTGCTGGTGCCTTTGTGGAGAGGTCAGGGCGCCTGCAGGGGGAAAGGAATTGCCAGGGAGCTCTGGGTACTCTCGCCCAGCGCAGCAGGGGCAGCTCCATATAAGATACGACAAGTGTGGGGTGAGAGAGAAGGCAGAGATACAGTCTCCGAATCTAAAGATGGAAAACAGATTTAAAATGCAAAAACAATCCTGAACACTGAAACCTAAATCCCTACTCAGCTATTTTCAAGATGTGCACCTTTGCCTCCTTAAACTCAGTTTCCTCATCTCTAAAATGGGCTAAGAGCAGCATCTGTTGCGAAGGTTGTTACTAAGAGTAAATGGGATCATGCGTGTGAGGCCCCTATCGCTGTGGTGAGGGCTAGAAAGGTACCACTTGTTAATACTTTCACAGACTGTGAGGTTTTTATACCCCTACCATTTCTTGGCTTAGTCAGTGGTTAATATCTTTTTATTTTTAACAAGTGAACCATTAGAACATAATTAGGCAAAGAGATATTGCATCCCTCTTCTGATTGAAAGCCCAGTACCCAAAGGATGAAGTTCAAACTCTTTAGCATGATTTCAGTGTGGCCTTCTGTCTGTCCCCAAGCTCTCCTGCCAGCCTCCTACCCACCAATCCAAGCTCTGAAGAGCCACCAATTACCCATGCCCACTGAGCCACTCACCACACCTGAACTCATGCACTCCATCTTTCCCTGGATGACCATGAGTGAGCTGGCGACCTCCTTTACAACCTTCCACGCTTACCCAAGTGCCACTGTCCCTACGAAGGCTTCTCTTAACTGCCCCAAAGCACTGACAGTTTCTCTCTCCTCTGGCCTCACACCATGTTCTACAACAGTCATTCTCAAAGTGTGGTTCCTGGACCAGAGCGTCAGCATCAGCTGAAAATGTGAAGAAATGAAATCCTTAGGCTCCATCACAGGCCTACGGAATCAGGAACTCTTGGGGAGGGGCCCAGCCACCTGTGTTTGAATGAGTCCTCCAGGTGCTCCTGGCTCCCACTCAAATTCAAGAACTATCACTCTATGCAAACTTCTATCATAACATGTCTCATACTGTATTGCCTCAACTAGAGTGTCCTCCTTGGCCCTTAGCCAAGCTATTTTTTTCCTGTGTCCTAACTTTTCTCATCTGTAAAAATGGTGTGATCATATTACTTTGCAACAATGGTTAAGGATTAAAAATAATAAATATAAAGTGGGAGATACAGTACCCTAAGTACTAATCTATTACTGACCTCTCCACCCCCATCAACTCCTAGCTGTTTGTTGATATTGATTAGCATATTGGTTGTTATATAAACTTCCCACTGTCTTATAAAGGAGACCCAGCTGACAAGTCTCTTTCTAGGTGGAGAAGTCTGTTAGGCCTTTGGGAACTGAGGGATCTGTCCCAAGCATCGACAAGGAGCACTCAAACCATCACAAATTAGTTAGACAGAAGTTAATAGAAACTTTTCAGCACAAAACTGAGAACTGGGGAGAAAGAAGGAAGAGTACTTCTGCCTACAGACAGGTGGGAATGAGTCAAGCTGGGACCAGGTAAGGACCAGTTGGGGGGGGTGGATGTGTGGCTATGGGATGCACAAGCCTTTTTTGCTTTTGGCTGGGCTGCCTTGCGTGGAGATGTCTCTCTATCAGTAAATGTGTGTGCAAAAGGATCCCAGATTGCACTGTTTTCCCAGGAGCCTGGTTCTAAAACCATGGATGCACCTGAATGATGGGATTACTGAAGGCTTGGTGGCCACAGCCACTGATGCAGCACACACACCAGGATAGATGCTCAGTGAAGCTTGCTGGCTGGAAGAGTCATGCGTGTTTGTCGATGCACATGGTTATGCCATGGCATTACCAACACAGGTGGCCTGCAGTAATGTAGGCAGACGTCCCAGATGTGAGCCATAGGGTTAAGAGAGCTGAAAGAGATGTGGGATTCGTGCAGCGTATTTCAAGTGTGATGAAGGAACCAGACCCCCCCCCTCCCCCAGAGGGTCTATGTAGATGAAGCAGCAGCTGGTGATCAGGTAAGAAGGGGCCTAATTCTACAAGGTTCTGAAATTTTTGCTGGAACATTTGACCTTGACTCCATGGTGAATAGAGAATTGTGAACGTCTAGAAAACAAGAATGATTCCCCACTAATTCAGCACATTTATTGAGTACCTAAACAGTGCCAGCCATCATACAAAGTTAAATCAGAGAGCACCCCCACATTAAAAAACATTGGACTCTGGATGGGAGCCATGGTTGGCCGTGTACATAAGCAAAGATGGCAAAGGACAGGAATAATGAGTGCAAGTGGGGAAGCAGCTGTATGGTGCTGGAGGGGCTCCAAGGGAGATGTCAGCTTTCCAGGGAGCACAAAGTGTCTGAGCTGGATGTGGAAGGAGCACCCCTCAGACATGAAGAGCTGGTCAGTCAGTGAGAAGGCAGCCAATGTGGAGCTAGGGAGGCTGGGAGACAGCAGGTGGTTGAGTTTGGCTAACTCGTCCTTGCCTCCCCACAAAGTTTAGCATCATGCATTGCACATTGCTGGTATTTAATGAACAAAATGTCTGTTGCATTTTCACTCTACATCCTTGAGCAGGACAGTGACAGGGAAACTGCAAATATTTAATATGCAACTTCCTCAGAACTGTAACTAATTTTTTGCCTACCCAAAATACAACTCAACTTGCAGGGAGCGCTAAAGGTTGGCCCATCCAGAAGCAGAAGGTGTGTGTGAGGTATGAGTAGTCTCCCACAGCCAGAGAATTCATACGGGGGCTATAAAGGGGGGCAATGACAGCCCACGGCTTACACTGTGTCAAGGGTTTTTTCCTAAAAGCAGTAGACAGCGACTGGAGAGTTTTCAGCCAGGGGCATGTGATCAGAGCTGCATTTTCGGAAGATCACATGCACGCTTGGGAAGGATGGGCTGTAACATTGGAGTACCCTGTCTGCATGATCCCATGGTAACTGCCCTTCTCTCCTCCCTCATCATGGGATCATAATTATTTGCATATTTGTCCTTCTGTCCCACCAGAGAAAGGGAAATTTCTTGAGGTCATGGAGTAGATTTTATTTATTCACAAGTGGTTGTCGAGTAGAAAGCACTCATTATTAAGTTATTTAGCAAGATTGTAAGGAGGGCAAACTAATGGGAAACATTTGCAGTGATTCAGGCAAGCAATGACAGCATCCTGAGCTTGGGTGGTATTGGAAAGGATGGAGCAGGGGAGACAGATGTCAAATACACTGAAGTGCTAAACTCTAAAAGGCTTGTGACAGATGGGGTGGGGTGAGGGAGAGGGCAGAATTAGGGATTTGAATGACTTAGGCAAACTAGTGGATGACGGGTGGCCCTTTGGGACAGGAAACAGGGAAATCACACTTCGAGAAGCACAGCACAAGTTCCATTTGGACATGTATTTAATAAACCAATGGACGTTTGAAGTAGAGACGTCTGAAAATGCGTTGGATTTGTAGTTATGAGGCTCAGAGATAGACCTCAGCTAAGTCATCTAATGACTTCCAAATCACTAGCGTAATAGATGGAGACATGGAAAGACATGAAATCACACATATCCTAACATTTGGTATTATTTACCTTTCTAATTTTTGCCATCTGGATGATAATAAAGTGGTATTTCAATGTTGTTCTAATTTTCATTTATTTGATTGCTGGTGAATTTGAGCATTTGTTTGTATATTTATTGCCTACCAGGACTTCCCCTTCTGTGAATTGTCTTGGGATATCTTTGGCCCATTTTTCCATTGGCTTTCCTTGTCCTTTTGTGTTGGTTTGAAGGATTTGTTTGTATATTCCAGAAATTATTCCCCTGACTGCTTTAGGCATTGGCAATATCTTCCCTCAGTCTGCTATCTATTAAATTCTTATTTGCGATTCCTAGTCCATCAAGGGGAAGAAATACATTAACCGAGCCCCAGAAATAAAGAAGAAGCATATTTTGAAGTAAGATAATGAGTGAAATACTGGACTAGGTGATTGAGGAGGGGAGGGTTTTGATAGGCAGGGCTGGGAGAGAGAGACATGCCCCTAGGCATGCTCAGGGAGACACAGTGTCAGAAAGGCCCAGGTGAGGGGGTGGGGTGGGTGAGAAGCAGTAGAGCGCAGGATTTAGCATGAGTGAGATATTTACATTGACAAAGAGCTGAGGGCTGGGGTGAAAGGATCTTGGGCCACAATCTACAGGGCAGTGAAGAACTTGGCCTTCATCTAGCAGTGGAGGTCAAGCAGAGGAGAGACCTGCAGAGATGTGCTTTAGTGAGCTGTGTCTGGAAATGGCATAGAGGGGGCTTGCAGCAGGGACAGATTGGTAGCCAGGAGACCAATTAGGAAACCTGGCGATAGGATACTGTGATGGTGAGTGTTATGTATCAACTTGGCTAGGCTACAGTACCAGTAATCAAACACTAATTTAGGCGTTGCTGTAAGGGTATCTTGCTGATGTGGTTAACATCTACAATCAGTTGACTTTCAATAAAGGAGTTTACCCTTGATATGGTGGGTGAGCCTCATCCAATCAGTTGAAAGCCTTAAGAGAAAAACTGAAGTTTCCCGGAGAAGAAATTCTGCCTCAAAACTGTTAACACAGAAATCCTATGAGTTTTCAGCCTGCCCTACAGCGTTTGAAGTTGCCAACCCCCACAATCCCATGGTCCAATTTTTTAACAAAAAATAAACCTCTGTGTGTATGAGATATACATTTCCTAATGGTTCTACTGCTCTGAGGACCCCTGATTGATGCTGGAGGTAGAATATTGGCCTCTGAAGCTTTTTGTGCCTGCCTGCCATTAATTAAAATTAACATACACTCCAATAAATGTATGTATTTATTTATTACTAGAGGCCCGGTGCACAAAATTTGTGCAGGGGAGGTTCCCTCAGCCTGGCCTGCACCCTCTCCAATCCAGGACTCTTCAGGGGATGTTTGACTGCTGGTTTAGGATCCCACAAGGATTGGGCCTAAACCAGCAGTCAGACATCCCTCTCACAATCTGGGACTGATGGCTCCTAACCACTCACCTGCCTGCCTGCCTGATCACCCTTAACCGCCCTCCCCTGTCGGCCTGATCACCCCTAACTGCTCTCCCCTGCTGGCCTGATAGCCCCTAACTGCCTCTGCCTTGGCCCCCACCACCATGGCTTTGTCCGGAAGGAGGAACAAACGTCCGGAAGATGTCCGGTTGACCCTGTCTAATTAGCATATTATCCTTTTATTAGTATAGATAATTTATTTATATGTACCCGGGTGCTAATAGGTTGTGTATATTACAAAATATAAAACATGCAAGGATTTTAAAGAATAAGCTAGAAAAAGACCTGGAAATCAAACCTATTGCATATCTTCCTGCATCTGCAGAGGGACGACCTCAGTCCTTGGGAATCAGCTGGCCAAGGCAAAAGATAACGAACACTCAACCACAGTGTACTAAGGACAGAACTAGGACTCTCTGAGACAAGCTAAATACTTTCTATTCAGCATTTACTTATCCATTTTTGAAACAAAAAAGATTTTACCCAAATATATTCTTTCGATGAATTTTTCTACTTCTCTTCAAAATTATACACATAAAATTAGAATTCTGGGCATCCACAAATAACCAGGATGTTAGACCTTTTAAGCCAAATGCCAGATTTATGTCAAGATTATCCTTACCCACCCTGATGAGGCTGGCTCTGGTTGGCAGTACCTGGCATTTCAAAAATAATGTAGCTTCCAAAGCAATTTCATAGAACTCAACTCAACATAGCCTCACAACGAAGACTGAAGGTGGGAAATGTTAGAAGGATGTTTCCCTCTTTGCAGGGTGGTGGTGCTAATAGTGAAAAAAAAAATAGTCCAACTCAGAAACAGAAAGTAGAACGGGGGGTGGTTGCTAGGGACTGGAGTTCAGGGTGAGAAGGGGAGCTGTGGGTATAGAGTTTCAGTTTTGTAAGATGAAGTTCTATAGATCTGCTATACAACAAGGCACATATTGTTAGGACTATTGCACCATACACTTACAAATGGTTATGGTGGTAAATATTACATTATGCGCTTTTATAGCACAATTTAAAAAATAAGCCAACTGGAGTTTGGGGAGATTAAATAACTTGATTGAGGTCACACATCAATCAGTGGACCGATTCCGATTAGGTTCAACGTCTTTTGATGGCCAGCCCAGTGTTCTTCCCATTAAATGGACTACGCAATATATACATAGGAATTTTTCCACCCTTTCTACCCACGGCAGTGTAAATTTGGAGGAGTCAAGACTGTCTTTGAGATAACAGTTACTTAAGTGATTCCAAATATTTCTGTTTTTAATCCTCCGTGTACAACATTGACTTATCCAATCAATCGTTAAAATAAATCTCAAGGATTTGCTGGATTATTTGTGCAGTGCAGTAGGAAGCTCTTCAACTTATCAGTAAGTAAACAGGTATAAATCGAAAGGTAGACGAGGGGAGAGCAAGCCCTCACAGCTGGCCACCATCCAGGTATGTGATTTAACTTTCAAATGACAAACCAATGACACGTGGGAATTAAGTAGCTGGGAAAGCTCTGCCATCACTCCCTCAGAGCAGAAGACACACCTGCTGCAGACCCACCAGGTGAGATCCACAGATTGCAAAACTCCAGGCTGTTGCAAATGGGGGGCAAGGGTTCAGAGGAGGCTGCTTTCCAGCTGTTCTGCCTGTCAGTCTCAGACTGGTAAGCAAGTCCCCATCATCCTTTGAAATAGGTATTTTATTTGGTCCCTTTAAATTTTTTTACCATTTCATTTAACTCCTCCCAGGATCAGATAAAGAAATGTTTATTGAATACATACTACCAACAAAGTAAGATCAAATCTTAAAATACTCATTGCATTAGGCTGCTAAGGCTGCCATAACATAATACCATAGACTCGGGGACTTAAACAATAGTCATTTGTTGTCTCAAAGTTCTGAAGGTGCCAGCAGGTGTGGTTTCCCCTGAGGCCTCTGTCCCTGGCCTTCAGATGGCTACCTTCTCCCTGTGTCCGCACATGACCTTTCTTCTGTGTGCACAGAGAGTGAACTCCGGTGTCTCTTCCTCTTCTTAAAAGGACACCAGTCCTGCTGGATTAGGGCCCTACCCTTATGACCTCATTTAACCCTAATTACTTCCTTGAAGGCCCTATCTCCAAATACAGTCACCTTGGAGGTTAGGGTATCGACACCTGAATGAGGGGAGGGACAGAATTCGGTTCATACACGCATATTTTTTTGTCCTTGTTTTCTACCCTTTGTTGTATATGCCTTACAGTAGTCATTTAAACTCATCTACATTGCCTTGAGGTGAATTAGATTGTTTTAACAAAAATGTAAATTAAATCCAAGGCCAACTATAATTTTATAAAAGAACATTTTTAATTTGTGTGTAGGAAAGGAGAGAGAGAATGCAAGGGGATTGTTGAGAGCAAATAATCCTCCTGAGAATCAAAAGGAAATTACTTTCCAGACTTCTAAGTGCCTTTCTCAAGAAGTTACTAAATGACATGTTCTGCCAACATGAGGGAGTGCACTGAGAAAGAGGAAGGTCTGGCATCCAGAAACACAAGATGTACCCTCAGAGAGGGAGTGCCTTGGCTGGAAGATAATGAGGGGAGAATCTGAAGGGGGCTGGGCAGCAGGCCCAGAGACCGGCTACTCCCAATGGGAGCAGTTCAGCAGGGCGGATTCCAGGCGTGTGAAGTAGGAGGGTACCCAAGAAGCTAAGTCAGTTGTGAGGGTGCCCGTAGCTGCCATGTCAAACACATGGAAAGCCACATAGATGCTCACGTTAAGAATATTTCACTAGATGACATTGGGAGATGACAAAGAGCCCATAGGGTCCCTGAAAAAGAGATGGTTTGGTTCCAAAACGTGAGAAGAAAATTAGCAAATGAAACATTATTAAGTGTCTAATTAAATGTTGACAAAACTCAAAATGACAAATTAATCAACTGCAACCCACTCAATCTGTAATGACATACATGCATGTGCACACACACAGAAGAGTGTTTATTGTGGGCTATGGGTACATATTTATATATTGTAGGATGGAGCCTCCCTCCAAAAATAAATTTGTGCAGGGCCTACAAATATCTGAAAACAGAGTAGCTTATTAGCTAAGGATCTGCATGCCCCCTGGGTTAATGACCAACTGAAATTACAGGGTTCACGTCTTCAGAACTGGGGCTGGTGGTACCCACATCTTCAGGGCCTGGTGAGCCGGAAGATTCTGGACTCCATCTTCATCAAATATCCCCTCTACTCCATGCTGTCTGGAAAGTTTTCCTGACCAGAGTTCACACAGGACTAGATCAGACCAAGCAGCAGGTGGGGGCCGGTAAAACCCCAGCACAGTTTGCAGTAGCTCTGAACCACTAAAAAGGGGTGTTATTTCCTCTGCCAGGGGTGCTGGACTATTGAAGGACCAGTTAATTTAGAGCATTTGCCTACAATGTTCACCTTCAAAGAAAGGTGCTAAGGGGCTATTTTGGTCTATCTGGTGACCCATAGGCCTTAATGTTTCAATGACAAGAGGAGATAAAATATAGACATAAAGGTTGACAGTTTATAGAGATAGCCTCCAAATATTTTAGAAGAATAGACAGAATTATAGTCTGAGTAAAGCATTCAAAACCTTTACTGTCACCAGATGAATCAAACCATCTGATGTTGTCCTCCTTGTCGCCACTCCTCTGCCCGCTTTGGGTCACACTGACTGGGGTATGTAGTGGATTGATGGTGGCACTAAACAGTTGGTATAGAAAATTGATCAGGGTATAAATACAGTGCTTCTTCTTAAGGGCCCTGTAGGAAGCTTTGGTTACCTGTCTGCCAGCTGCTACCTCCAATACACACACACACACACACACACACACACACACACACACACACACATTTCCTCCCCTGGGAGCAATGGACTGGTACCTAAGGCTGTCAGATCACGAGCCAGAATTTATCTAAAATGACTCTCCTTTGTCCTTGAAAGTATTCTGTTACTGTCATTCAGAATCATGCCTCAAATAATACCTCAAGACTTTTGTCTGCAACTTCAGAGTTTGGGGCTTTAAGAAGAGAAGACCAAGAATTTCAAAGTATACATTATAATTCTGCTTTAGGAAGGAATAGTTCCTGGTCTCTGTCCTCAGGTGCCACGTGCCACACATATTACATGCATTCACATATTGACTTATTCATCCCCTCAACCAATGCTTACTGAATGCCGGCACTCGGGATGCAAAGATGAATGAGGCAGGGTTCCCACCCCTGGCTCACAGTCAAGTACAGGAGGTAGTCATGCAACCGTCAATAGAAAGTGCTGAATGACCTGGATGCTGAGGGCGAGGAGGGATGAGTTGGGTCTTGGATAATGAATAGGATTCTTTCAAGTGAGAGGAGAGGGCCGGGCATTAAATCAGGGAAAGCAGGATGTGCACACAGGCACTGAACCCTGGGGAAGGAGGGGAGGTGGAGGCCTGAGTGCCCAGGTCTGCAGAGTGGCCGTTAGGGAATAGAGCTGGAGGTATAAGAAGGTCCAGATCTGTGACCTGCTGTAGCAGCCAGTGGGTAATGAGATGTTGGGTTTGTCTTGATCTATACCTAGATTTTAAACATTACTTGTGCTTATGGTAGGAGGAATGGGGTCATGGGAACCACTCATAGGCTGTTAGGAGAGCGCAGACCAGATAAGATGAGTGTCAGATTGAGGCAATACCAGAGATGGAGAAAATGAACTTGGCTCTAGAGATTACAGAGGTGGACACTATAGGATCCGGAGACTGATTAGGGGTACTGGGTTGGTGGGAGGGGCTTGATGCCACAGTAAGACCCATGGACACAGGCAGAACAGGACCAGGGATGCTGATCGATTTGTCCAACATCCCCACAGCTATTATGTTAAACCATACAAAACTGCCAACATTGATCTATGAAATGTCAATTACACATAGTTCAACCTAATCATAAAAAGTAAGGCTTGATGCTTTCAGATTTCAAATTGATTAATAAATTAAGTTTTTATTCACTGGGAAAAAAGTAGAGCAAAGGCAAAACTGTGGATACAGTAAAAGATTAGTGGTTGCCAGGGGCTGGGGGTGTGTGAGATGAACAGGTAGAGCACAGAGGACTTCTAGAGCAGTGACTGCTCTGTGATACTCTGATGGAGCATACATTCCATTGTAGATTTGTCCAAACCCACAGAAAGTACAACACCAAAGTGAACCCTAATGTAAACGGTGGACTTTGGGTGATGATGACTTGTCAGTGTTGGTTCATCAATTATCACAAATTCACCCCTCTTGTAGGGATGTTGATATAGGAGCTGTGCGAGTACATGGAAAATTTCTGCACCTCATAGCTGCTTTTGCTGCGAACCTAAAATTGCTCTAAAAAATTGAATCCATTAATTTAAAAATAAGTATGGCCAAGACTGGAATCCAGTTTTACTAAATCAAAATATTTTTCTTTCTTCAATGTTGCCCAAGATTGAACATTTTCCAAAGCACTGCCAATCTCAGGAAGTCAACCTGCTAGCTCTCTTTAAATAGTCACTCAAGACTTTAGCCCTTAAAGAGTACATCTGGGGGGGGGGGGACGATGTATTGAAGGGAGAGAATCCTTGCGAGAGAAAGAAAAAAAATTAAAAGTCCATATGAGCTTACAGACTTTGCAAAGACATGTATGTCCAATTAGGTTTACTGCTGTTCTTACGCCTGCCCCCAAATGTTCCCATTGGCCCCCTGAGGATCATGGGGCTACGTTTCCCCCAAACACTGTGACTTCATCTGACACTCCCACTTCATGAACCCACCACCACACACAGCATTCAGGGTGTGTGATGGAAGCCACAAGCGAGCCATGGATGATACAAGAGGGAGAGAGTGGCATCCACAAAGACAGAAGGGCAGAAGCCGGAAATAGACACAGGAGAGATTGCAAGAGCCAGGGGCAGACTCCAGCTCCCTTTCCATTTCCCCTTCAACCTCTAGAAGTAATATCTGTGGACTCAGTCTCTGGCCAGCACTGACTCCCTTCCATCTCCCACACACACACAGTGATTCTATCTCCAATGCTTCCTCCTCCCACTCCCCCATGAAGCGGAGGGTACTTTCCTACAGACCCCCCCATGTAGTGGTTCCACCTGCAACCTTGCCTCCCATCTCTATCCCACCCCCTGAGCCAACAGACCCCACTCCACAGGGCTGGCCATGCCCCAGCCTGAGCAGTCCCTTGCATGATGCGGAAGGCGCACACCAGGCTGGGTGGATTTTGTGTCTCTTCTTTCTCTTGGCTAATTTCAGGCCAGCCACAGCCTGAGCAGGAGTCATTAGGCAGGATGACAGCCTGATACAACCAGCTCCAACCCCAGGCTCTGCCAGTGAGCAGAAGGCAAAAGGAAGGAAGCCCACAGATGGCCAAGTCTGCAACCTCCCCTCGGCGGAGGAGTGCTCAGCCTGGACTTGGGCTTGAGCCATGGTCACCATCCTGTCTGCCCTGGGGGCCCTCCAGAATGTGAGTGCATGTTCCGGGACTTCGTGCTGGTCAGCAAATGCACACAGGTGTGACAGTGATGGCCAGACCTTGACCTTGAGCACAGCATGGAATGACTCAGCTCAGGAAAAATGGGGTGGTTCTGGCTACTGTATAATTCCTACCGGCCAGAACAGTTTTCATGTACTGTTTTCTAGTCTTATTCTAAGGGAGTGGGAGGGCTGGAGGTGGGGGGCGGGGGGAGGTCCACTGCCCAGGAATGGAGTGAGAGGAAAGTTGTCAAGAGAGCTGCACAGGTGTTGAAGGAGGTCTGTGCCTGAGTCTGAGGCCGGGATGTGTCAGTGGCTCTGTGGGATCTGTGCCAGCACCAGCCTTCTCTGTTTCTCCCTCTGATAATTCCTGCCGTCTCTATCTCCGGAGGGTGTGAGGAAGCTCCAGTGAGATAATGAGTGGAGTGCTTTGAAAAGGGCAACGTGCTATGCCCAAGTGCATGGTGTTAGTTCGGCTGCACTAAATCACCCGCACAGGGTTCTTGGAGGACTGGATGAGATAATGGATGTGGAATCCCCTTGTAAATTATAAAACGTGAACTAGAAGAATTAGTAGTAGTAAGGCATGATTATCTATGTGGTTCTGATAACAACACCATTTTGCCACCTGCTGCCCAGATATTTCTGTAACTGCATGACTTTGCAAAGACATGAACTTTGCATGCTGGGGTTTGCCCAGCTGTAAAATGAGATCCCTCCGGGGATGGCAAACACAGCCGGTTCTCAAGGATCCTCCGGGACAGCCAGGAGATGAAATGAGGAGGGGTGGGGCCACGGGCTCCAGAGAGGCCTGCTAAATGAAAGAGGGTTGACTCAGAGGACAGCACCAGTACCTGGATTCAGTGTAAGTTTCTCTGGAAGCAGGTTTGGCTCAGAGCAACATTAACTAACACCTACACAGTGGTTCTCAACCTTGGCTGAACATTAGAATCACCTGGGAATCTTTTTAAAATCCTGATTTCTGGGCCTCATCTCCGGAAATTTTGTTTCTTTGTTATGGGGTGAGGCCACAACATTAGTAACAAAGAAACAGAATTTCCGGAGGGTGAGGCCCAGAAATCAGGATTTTAAAAAGATTCCCAGGTGATTCTTATGTGCAGCCAAGGTTGAGAACCACTAATACTATAGTAATTATCTCCTTAAACCCCTTCTGTCTTTGAACCAATTTAACCCTGTCAGCTGCCCTGTGTAATCAGTTTTCTTATCATTCTCATTTTACAAATGAAGAAACTGAGACTTGAAGGTTATGTCCAAGGTCACACAGCTTTGAACTTGAAACAAACAGGATTTACTGGCATGATGCCATGGCTGCACAGCCCATGCTTTTACAAGAATATCAAGCTATTTATAACCATGGTAAGAGCCACGGTTGTTGAGGCATTGCTTTCTGCCTGCTGTCATAAATGGGTGTTTCCCATTGTGCAGAATGTGTAAGTCTGGGCCAGACCAGCCTTCTGGGATTGTTGCAGAAGTGTGAAGGGGTGAGCCACACTGAAAACACCATAAAAAGTGGTGAGAATGCAGAGTCCCAGGCCCTGCTCCCGGTGGATCCGGGGAGTAGCTGAGGGTGTACATTCTGAAACTTTCCCAGGGGGATGGACCCATTCCTCACTGAGGCAATTTTGAGAGCTTGTACGAGGTCAAATTGTTACCGGGAAACCCCCAGTTGGGGTTGGGCTCCCTGTCGCTGTGTCCAATAAGGAAGGCAGGGTTGAGTCATATTAGGTGTTTATTGAGACGGCATTTACAAGCATCAAATCCTGCCTTCCCAGCAAGGTGCAGGGGACAGGAATATATAGGGGAAGGGGAAGGGAAAAGGGAAGAGGAAGTGAGAGAGAGTCTGTTCTGAGAAGAAAGCTGAGGAGAGACTGAAAGCAGGGTGCTGGAGCCATAGGATTTTCCTGTCATCATCATAGGAGAAAAATGAGTTTTGCACAGTTATTCTTGGTTGTGTGAGCTGCCTGGGTCTGAATGACGTGGACGATCATGTTAGCATCTTTACACAGCTTTATAAGCATCAGGCCCTGGCACACAGGCCTCGAGCCACACCTGGACACATACCACTACTTAGCATGCTCATAGCAAAACAACTTCAATAACCCCAAAGGGCAAAAGGCTCATCTTCAACTGGCATTCCATACTAGCCACGGTCCAGCTCAAGGCCGACTGCGCCCACCCTGGATAGCTCCTGAATCCCCATCTCCTGAGGCAGCTGGCTTCTCCATCTTCATATGCCTTCCTTCCTTCTCCCTTGTTTCTCAGAGATGCCATGGCTTATGGCCTCGGAAGCCTTCCTGATCAGCCTAACTATGAGAAATTTCCCCCTTGGGCTCACTCTCTACCCCACCACTAAGCTCTTATGCAATGAAGGGCACAAGCCAGGACTGAGTTTGGGAGCTTAACCTTACCTTCTCAAATACATTTGGAACCCTTACAGACTAGGACAGTGGTTCTCAACCTTCTGGCCCTTTAAATACAGTTCCTCATGTTATGACCCAACCACAAAATTATTTTCGTTGCTACTTCATAACTGCAATGTTGCTACTGTTATGATTTGTAATGTAAATATCTGATATGCAGGATGGTCTTAGGCGACCCCCATGAAAGGGTTGTTCGACCGCCAAAGGGGTCGCGACCCACAGGTTGAGAACCGCTAGACTAGGACCAAGGAGAAACTTTCTCTGCAGCCATGACCCCCAAACTTAGTTGATCATCAGAATTACCTGGGAGTTAAGAAACAGATGCCCTGGTCCCAGCCCAGACCTGCAGCATCAGAATTTTAGAGGTAGGAGCCCAGGAATCTATTTTTAAAATGTTCCCTGGGTGATTCTGCTGAATAGTCATAACAAAGAACCGCTGCCCTCCAGCACCTATTTAGCACACTGTGAAACACCTGGACCATTTCTTAGACTATTTGTTTCCTAGTGATTGATGAATCAATCCAGCAGCAGCTCACATTTCCTCAGGCCAGTCACACCTGCCTTGGAGTTGGAATTGTGGTGCCACCAGCCAAGGTTCTGGAAGCCAAGGAGAGCCCACCCACCCTGTAAACAACCCCCACCTGAGCTCACGGTTGCCTCCCCTTGGTGGCTGCGGGATGATCTTTCCAGATTATTCTCAGCAAGGCTGGGGAGCAGCCCACTCACCCTGGAGCTTCCACTGCCCCTCCAGAAACAGCTGTGTGACTCAGCACCAGGTTGCTGTGGGACAAGCATGCCACTCATTCTCAGAAGCCATAACAGCAAGGTCTGCTACAGCTTTCTCTGCCTTGCATGCTAAGTCAAGGGTATCTGCTCCATATGGCAATGCATAATTTACAACACAATTTACTTCCTGCTTCTATAGCCTATTTCATACAAAGCTTCCATTTGCATATTTATTAATTTACAAACTTAATGCCGTTTTCTTAGTCCCTTACAGGATGTGTCGCTGGTCCCTGTCTTTGAATTAATTTTCATCTAAGGTGGAAACATTTGTTAAGGGAGTTGGCTCATGCCAAAGTAATCAAATGCATTTACTGAGAGCCTAACTATGCTAGGCTCCGAGAAAATTAATGGTGCAGAATGTGGGTCTCCACAAACATCCGGGTAATGACATGGTGTTTCTGTTTTATAATAAGGAAACTGAGACTCAGCGAGAGGCAGTAGCTGGCCCATTGTCACAAAAGTCAAGAACCAGGGTTTTCATCTGCACTGATTTCCATAAGTGAAAAAGACCATTCCTCTACATAATTAATATCATTTTTTAGAGAGAGCGCTCAACACTCCAGATAGTTCAATGGTCACAGAGATTCTCGCTACATAACATAACACGTTGGGTAGATAGGAGTGGTAGATGCTGACTGAAAATCTTACTCTGCCTGTTGCTGCCAGACCGACTCAAACAAATGTTTTGGTACCTTTCCACCTGGTGGCACTGAACATTTTCAACAGGAAGGCAAGTCCATTTTCATTGTTTAAAAAAATCTCCTACCTTAATCCTCAAGCCACTACCAGCGGTTCTCAACCTGTGGGTCGAGACCCCTTTGGCGGTCGAATGACCCTTTCACAGGGGTCGCCTAAGACCATCCTGCATATCAGATATTTACATTACGATTCATAACAGTAGCAACATTACAGTTATGAAGTAGCAACGAAAATAATTTTATGGTTGGGTCACAACATGAGGAACTGTATTTAAAGGGCCAGAAGGTTGAGAACCACTGCGACTAACCTAAGCCTCCTTCTCTCCATTACCTAACTTCTTGAAGGAATGGTTCTTCAAGTTCCTGTGCTCCCCCACTGACTCCTCAATCTGTGGCAATATGGTCTTTGGCCCATTAATAGAAAGGACATAGTCACCACCTGAGCCTTCCAATGTCCTTTCTACTATCTTTAGGTCAGATTACTCCACAGAACTTGTTACCTTTAACCACTCCTTTCTCGACTGCTAAGCTGCCACGCCATTAAGAAATGGCCAAAGAAAAGATCCAGGTGTTTCACCTTGTGCCGAATAGATGCCGGAGGGCAGCGGTTCTCCCTCATGACTATTCAGACTTTATTTACCCTTGAGCCCCTCTTCAGTTGGCACCTATCTTTCTAAAGATGGATGATAGCAGGGTGAAGAATGCCTTTGTCCCCACCCAAATCAAAGGACAACTTCAACTTAGGGCCCCTAGAGCCAAACATGAAGCCAAGAAGAGAGAATCCCCCAAAATGTAAACTTTTAATTAAGAAAAAGTCTTAAGAAGCCAAGCTTTGCCCTAATCCCTGAAACCCATTCCTCCATGCATCTATTTCTTCATTCGGCAAATATTTACGGAGTGTCTGTTAGTTGGCTCACTCTGTGCCTCTTCTCATTTTTTTTTTTAAATATTTTATTGATTTTTTTTTTTACAGAGAAGAAGGGAGAGGGACAGAGAGTCAGAAACATCGATGAGAGAGATCGATCAGCTGCCTCCTGCACGCCCCCCACCGGGGACGTGCCCACAACCCAGGCACATGCCCTTGACCGGAATCGAACCCGGGACCCCTCAGTCCGCAGGCTGACGCTCCATCCACTGAGCCAAACCGGTTCAGCACTCTGTGCCTCTTAATATCTTTGCCTTTGACCCAGACCAGCAAGGATGATGAAGTCTTGAGCTCCCCCTAGAGGCCAATAGTAACGCCAGGAAGGGAAAGTGAGAAGACTGCAGGCCAATATAAATGACAGTTATTAGATCCCTCCCTGCAAAGGAACAGTGAGACGCACAGGGACACCCAGAAGTGAAGGGAGCACGCCCAGGGGCATCAGCCCAGGAGGCCCGTTCGCAATCCATCTGCAGGCAGAAGGGTGTTGTAAAGATATTTCAGCAAAGCAAGCAATTAGGGCTGTGAATTGTGAATTTCAGCCTTCGAAGGCACCCTGGAGAAGGGAGAAAGGAGACTGCCCTCTTCTGAGTTTTCGCTTTCTGCTGTTGCGTGCAGTATGTTTTTAATCCATAAATCATAATTCAAATGATTGCTGCTTTTAATCCCCACAATAAAACTGCTGGCCAGGTATTATTTTCCTCCTTTTGCAGTTGAGAAAAATCAAGAGCCCAAGTTTACACTAATAATAGGTGTGAAATGGAACTGGAACCCTAAATTATTATACTCCAAAGCCCACACTCTTTGTATTTGCCACGCTGCCTCTGAGGGAAGAAAAGCCTTAGCTGTAGCCACTGCTTAGGATTGTGCGGTATGTTTGATAAGCCGACACAGGCACTTTCATTGCCTTAACAACATCCTGGCCTCTGTGTGCCAAGACCTTCATATATATTTTACTTCATCTTCACAAAAAGCTGTGGAAGGAGTATTATCATTATCTCATTTCCAAAATACTGAATTGCCCAAGGTCATATCTAGGAAATAGTGAAGGGAAATTTGAACACAAGAGATGACCTAGAGCTCAGAATGGTAATGAGAAAGCAGCCACACGCAGTACATAAACAGTGGCATGTTTTTTTCCAATGAAAATGTATTTATAAAAACAGGCAAAGAGATGGATTTGGGCCACTGGACACAGCTGGCCAACTCTTGTGCTAGACTCTTCTTTGTTTGATTAACAGATAGTCTAGAGGAGGGTGGATTCAGAAGAGCCTTACAGGTTGTGGTGTCAGACAGTCCAGGCCTGGGCATTTGGTGCACAAAGGCACGAAGGTGCAAATGTGTTTGGATGTGGTGAATGTCGGGTAGAGGTGTCCCTGCCTGAACAGGTAGATTGCATGGTGGAGGAGGCAGAACTGTAAGGGGAAGGAGCCACATGGGGAAGACACTGTAAACTATGCCAGGGAGTAACAAAGGTCTAAAGACCAACAGACTTTAAATAGGGGAGTGGCCTGGTCATCTTAGAAAGAGCCCTCTGTGGGCTGAGGCAAGTGTAGGAATCCTGAGGTTGGGGCTGGGAAGGCCAGTTGAGAGGCATCACAACCATGAAGAGAAGAGTTAACGGTGTTGTCAGATGTCCGTCAAAGGATGACTGATCCATCCACACAATGGGATATTATTCAGCCTTAAAGATAAGGAAATCCTGACACATGCTACAACAGAGATGAACCTTGAGGACATTATGCTAAGTGAAATGAACCAGTCACAAAAGGACAAATGCATTATGATTCTACGTATATTCTAGGGAGAAGGGCTGAATGAAGAGTTATTGTTTAATGGGTACAGAGCTTCGGTTTTGCAAGATGAAAAAAGTTCTGGAGATCTGTTGCACAACAGTGTGAATATATCAATGCTACTGAGCTGTACAGTTGAAAATGGTTAACACGTTAAGCACCCAGTCAGTCACCGGTGACTGACACTATACTTTCCGTCCGGAAGACAAAACAGGCTGGGCACTTAAGGTGTTAAGAGTGTGAAGTCTGTGTTGTGTGTGCGTGTTTTTACAATTAAAAATAAAATAAAAGAGCTAAAGGGTTGTAAACTGCACCAGCAGCAGAGAGGAAGGCGAAGGGGAGGGAAGACACGAGAGGGAACGGAGAGGCAGAGAGAAAGATGACTTGGCCCCAGGCAGGCACACACTCTTTTAGATGCGGCACTGAGCCTCCTGTTCGCCTGGCTCCCTTGACTTCCTCCTCCTCATTCCTGCCTCCCGGCAACATTAGGCTCCCATCATCGTGAATATTGTCCTAACACTCTGCCCTGCGCCCTCAGCCCTGGGGCTGGGCGCCTCTCACCCGAGTCCACTCAGCGTGGTATCTCCTGCCATATGTCGGGCCACCCTGTTCATTCATCATGCCTCCTGAAAAGTCTCTTAATTACATTATGTTCACAATCCATAAAACATAATTAAAATATGTAAATCCATTATATTCTTTAATGAGCACATTGAGACCTCAAATTTTTAAATTAGATATAAAATTGATGTGGACCTACTACTATTGATTACTCATGGTAATAAATCACACTCAATTTGGATTGAGATAGCTTCCCTCCTCCCACTGGATTTTTTTTTTTCTCTTAGCATTTCCTGAGACTATTTGAAATTCCGTGCGCTCTTTTAAGGGTGGTAATGCCTGGCTTTCTCTAGCTTGACAATACCAGTAGCAATAACTGATGTTTGGGTTGGTACTCTGGAGCTCACAGGGGGCTTGCACAAAACATTTTCTCATTTATGCTTCAGCAATATTTTCGTTTTCACTTCAATATAAATATACTGATTTTTCACTCCTATGGACGATATCAGAAGCATCACCAGGCCTTGTCTCTCTTTGTCCTCATTTGCTGCTCATCCCCTGGCCACATCTCACACTCCACCTCGAACAAGCCAGTTACTGTTCACCAGACCCCTGTGTTGCTACATGCCCGCACGTCTCTGCAGAGGCTGGTCCCTCTCAGCGTGAAAGAGTGTCCTCTCATCTGTCTGTGAAATTTGTATGAATTTCCAAGCGCAGCTCAAATATCTCCTTTCCTGACAATGTTAGTGACTTTGCTTAAGGCCTGCAGCACCTCTCTACTTTCTAAGAATGCCTTCCATGGGCGCCATTTTTATGTGCACTATCACTTTTTTCATTGGACCCTCATAATGGCCATGGAAGACAGTCGTTAAGGTATCGCCCTCATTTTACATTTACAGGTATTGCCCCTTATGCCTGTAAAGCTCAGGATAATTTATTTGTCCTGGGCCTTGCAG
>NW_005354238.1:122834-145042 GCF_000412655.1 Myotis brandtii | reverse complement strand
GCTGCTCTCAAATGCCCAGGCCTTGCTCTGTCGGAGAGAGAAGCTCCCTCCTTGTTGCAAATCTTTTCCAAAGGGCCTCTCTCTCACCACCACCCCCACACATCTGCTATCAATATGCTACAGAAGCTTTAATAAAGTACATTCTTCCCCTTTTGATCCATTTTCTTCCCACCAGAGCCTGAGGGTTTACTTTTATTTTCATAAGCTTAAAGTTGGTTTCACAGTTCAAGCTAGAAGTTAAGCACACACAGGTTTAGAGCCACACAAAGCCTGAGCTTAAATTCCAATTTGCCCACTTATTAAACGTATGCCCTTGGCCAATTTGTTGAACCTCCAGTCTTGGTACCTTCATCTCTAACTGGGAATAAGCAATAGTAACAACCTCAAAAGTTGCAGGATTCTATAAAACACAGATAAAATGCTTGCCTCTTAGTCAGTGATCACTGATAGTTAACTTTGATAATTATTTCCATTATCATAGTTATCTCTTCCTAACCTAGAGAATCCTCTTTCTTTGTGGGTAGGGCTCTGCTCCAGAATATTCTTTTAAACATTTCTGTAACTATAGACAGCAGAGAGAGCCAAGAATGCTATCCCTCAAGGGATGTTTTTCCCTAAATACTAAAGGTGTATTATGCTAGAATACATCTGGAGGGGGCTCAAGAGATTAATTTGAATGTCTAATTCCTTGTTTTTCAAGATTAGAAACCTGAATCCCAGGAAAGTAATGATTCTCTCATTCTTCATTTTTTTAATAAACATCTATAAATCACTTAACATGTAAATACCCAGGTAAGCCAAGAAAAGCCTATTTAATACAAAATACCTGAAGTAGGGCCATAAAAGGTTACCATCTTGATCATCAATGTATCTATCCCCAGTGCCTACCATACAGTACAAACTTAACAAATATTTATTGAATAATGATTCAATTACCATTACTACAGCATCTAATATCTCATAATAACATTATTTCTTGGCAATAAATTCCACTCAAATCATCAAAATTACATCTTAGAAATGTGGTTCTAAATTGTTAGAGTTTATCAGTCTCACCTGGAGGGTTTGTTAAACTACAGATGGCTGGGCCCCACCCCCAGAATTTCTAAGTCAGTAGGTCTGGTTCGGGACCCAGGATTTGCATTTCTTACCTATTCCCAGGTGATGCTGATGCTGCTGGACCACAGAATACACATAAGCAACTACTGGTCTCAAGGTTGGATGAAAGGAGCTGGGATCCCTGAAACACTGCACCCACCCTGGACCATGAAGGAGAAACCAACTTAATAGTGTTAAATCCCTAAGAGTCAGGGTTTGTCTGTTACCAAAGCTGGAATTACCTAACTTACACAGGACCAAGGGTAGTTGTTTCTGTGAAGGAGGGAAAGGTATAATACATTTAGTCTTCTAATTATTATTTCTTGAATTAAAATTGGGTACCCCCAAGTCTCCAGTCAACCCCCATGCTCTCTAAATTCTAGGTTCACTGTGTTCTTGGAGGTATATGGAGGGAAAGAGACCAAGAGTCACCCCCATTAGCCAAAAGAGAGCCTTCTGAAAGTTTAGATATAAAATCAGATTACAGTGAACTCCATAACTCATTCATTCTTTAAGAGATATTTTCTGAGTGCCAACTGTGAATAGGCACTATTTTAGGATGTATAGGTAAAGAGATGAACAAAAAAGCTGAATGCTCAGAGCAAAGATACATAGAGGTGTGGTTTTTTTGGGGGGAGGGGTACTGACAGCTTCCAGATGAAAACAAAATATAACCATAATTTCAATTAATGGGTTATGAATTTCAAGACATTAGAATTCTATTTGCAACCAGAAGGGTCAGTTGTTGGTCAGTGTGGCAAAAATTCAGGGAGGTATCCTTCGGCCCCAGTGACGTCCCAGTCTGAGAGAGAGAGAGAGAGAGAGAGAGAGAGAGAGAGCACTAGAGCTCCTTTGTCTCTTCTTATTAGGGAGGAGTAAGTGTTCCTCAAACTGTCTTATGAGAGAAGCCATCTTCCGTGCACCTGTGTATAGGGCCATAGGTGCTGATATGCTGGTGGAAGCACCCCATCCTTACTGTTACTTAGGTTTCTCAATGGAAAGTAACACAAGCTTTCTGGTTATAAATCAGTCTACAAGAGTCGGGCTAATGTGAGTCCCCCTGAAGATGGAATCCTCTCACAGTACACGGACAAAAATGACGTTTCTAGGCTTGCTCAGCCTAAAGGGCAGCTTCACAGGCCATGACCCCATGTGAAGCCTCATGACACCTAGTCAGCCACACTTCCCTGTTGACTTTCCACCTTTAACACGTGCCTTATTTTAGACATGGACCCAAACTGGCTTCAGTTTTGTTCTTTTCAGACTGTGTGCTTCTCTCTCTGCCTGCAATTGTCAATCTGTCTTAGCCACCTGGTACGCTCCTACATTTCCTCAAAACCCAGTTCAAATATCCCCTCTTTGTGATGACTCTTCCTGTTATGTGTCTTCTTCTTCTTCTTTGAATTTGCATTGTACTTTGGACATGCCTTTGTTTCTAATGACTTATTAAATGTCTACAAGACAGGCCCTGATGTTACATTAGGTATTTAATCCTCATGGAAACTCCTCCGTGATAAATGCTGTTATCTGTTTATCCCAACTTAATATGATAGATTTAAGCCTCAGAAAGTTTAAGCCCAAGATCACAAAGTTAGTGTGTTCCCTACACTGGGATTCTAACCTGGGCATGTCCATTGCAAAGGTCACCTTTAAAGTCGTAGCTTCTATTATTTATTTACCCGTCTGCTCCTCCTTTAAACTACAGGAATCATGACTTTGCATTCATACTATACATACCTCTCACTGATGGCACAGGACATGCCGTGTGTGCTGAATGAATGAGTGGATGAGTGAATGAATGGTTCTTTCATATGTCAGGGATATGGTCATTTGAGGATTTTGTACAAATATTTTCTTTTACTGTCTTTAGCTTCTGCCTTGCTTAGCTGGTATCATCTGTTTTTCTCCTCCGTCCCATTATAAATGATTCCACTGAGATATTCATGGAAAGATGCTCCTCCTGGTCCCTTTGGGTGAATTGTGCAACCACACAATGCTCATTTCATGCAGTTTAAATGGCCCGGACATTTAGCTTACCTCTCTCATTTGTGCTTGTTTAAGAAACAGAAGGAGACAGCCTCTAATCTACACATGATTTCTTCTCAACTGCTCTCTCTAGAATGGCAGATGGTTCACAGGCCCTTCTGTGAATGTTATGATACTTAATGCATAAGAAGAGTCTAGTGGGGGAAGAAAGAAAGATAAAGATAAGATCAGGGACAATTACCATTTGTTTATACTTCAAATCCCATTTTCAGGAGGAGTTGCTGCTCAAAAATGGAGGGTAGAGATGGGGTGAGAAAGCCAGTTAAGAACAAGATAAAATCTGGAGGATTGAGCAAATATAGTTAACTGAGAGCAAAGATGTTTATTTCATGCAAGTACAGACCTGGTTTCTTCTAATCTGCTTAATTAAATATCAGGGCTTCTCTAAGGCACTCTCCATTTCTTGCATGAATATTTCAGTTAAATAAAATTATTAGTAAAATGTTTTGCAACTGATATGACAAATGATTAATGCCCTTAATAGTTAATTACCTTCTATAGATCAGATCAATAATTTAACAAAAATACTTAGATCCTCCCATAAAAAAAAGAAATAAAGTAATTCTTAATAAACTTTTAAAACAATGTACAGCCACATGTCTGATTGCAACAGAGGCCAATTTTTTTTTTTTTTTTTACAAATTAGTAAAGACATGAAAATGATGATCTGATCCAAATTTTACTAAATATATAATGCAATGTGCATCCTCATATACTTCTGGTGATGATATCAGTTGATTATATATTTTCATAAGTATCTATAAAGAATATTAAAAATATATATAAGCATTATTCCTAAATTCTACCTCCGAAAATTCTCTTAAAGAAATAATTCAATATCAGAAAGAGTGGGAATGTTTATACAAAAAGATGTTCATCACAGTATTGTTTTTAATAAGGTAAAATCAGGAGCAAATCAAATGCCTCCTAAATCTGAAAGTATCGTTTAGTCACAGTATAACCCCATAATAGAATATTCTTTCACCCATTACCTTTGTTGACACCTAGAAGTAAAGAAATATCCATGTATATTTTTTCCAGTTTTTTTTGTGTTCTCAGTTCTTCCATTTAACCCTTTATTCTATATTAGGGGCCCAGTGCATGAATTCATGCACCTTGAAAGGAACTGTGGGCCGCAAGGCTGCCGTGGGCACAGGGGTGGGTCTCAGCCCGTCCTCCACGCTCCCTCCCACCGTGGCCCCTGGTCCCCTGTCTGCCAGCAGCCCCACTCCCACCGCCGCTGATCCCACATGCTGATGGTGGTCGGCCCCGGCACCAGCAGCGGGTGTGAGCAGGGCCGGTGCTGTCAAAAAGTGCAAGTGTTGGCTGCTGCCCTGATTGCCCCTCAGGAGCAGCAGGAGCGGAGAAGCCCTCAGGGGTGATTGGGGCTGGCAGCCGCCACTTGAGCCCACTGACAGCACTGAGCTATTGGGGCCAGCACTGGGTGCCTACAGCAGGTGCAAGTGGTGACTCCAGTGCCAGCAGTGGGTGCTAGAGGTGGCTCTGGCACCAGCAGCAAGTGCAAGCACTGGGTGGGACTGTGGCCCACGGGAGCAAAGAATTTTCAGTAACCACCAGAGGCTCACTCCGATGACAGCGACCAGCGCCCCACCTTGGTCTGGTGCCCCCGCTCACCTGCTCCACCATCCCACCATGGCTGATGCCCACCATGTTCCACGCGTGCCCCCTGGTGTTCAGCGCATGCCATAGCGACCGGTTGTTCAGTTGTTCCACCGTTCGGTCTATTCGCACATTAGGGTTTTATATATATAGATAGACTCTATTTTTATTGAGTTGTGAAGAGTCAGAGGATATGGGCCTAAATTCTGTCATTACCATCAGCTATGATACTTTGGGCAAATAACTGAATCTCTCTGGGTCTTAGTTAACTGGCCCATGGAAAGCAAGAATGATCACAGTTATCTTACAGATTGGTTGTGAATCTGAAGTGAGTTTATGCTTATTGAAATAGTGAGCATTGTTTCAATTGGCAACTGGGCTCAGGGGTGAGGGTCTAATGGGTAATTACTCCATCTTCTGGATCCACACAGAGAATCACAACTGGATTAGCAGGGGAGATCTTTCTGGAAAACCCTGAATCTAATATTAAATATAGGAAAAACGACTCCTACTTCCAGCCATGAGGGAATAACAGGGATTAGAGTTCTCACCTAATCTAGGAAATTAGATAAAATAAACCAGGAGTTCTCAGAAATTGAACAATAGGCAACACAGGGCAATGATCCCTGCAAGAAGGGAAATAAATGAGATGAGCCCTAGGCGTACCCCAACTCACCTCCTGCAGAGTGATTCATTGGCTAGGCATGTGGCCTGGGACAAAACAAAGCCATGTGGCCTCCCCAGACTGAGGAGACAAGAGTGTGGAGTCTGGGCTGAAGGGTGAGAGACCAGTATTCGCATGGGAGGTACTGGAGAGGAGAAAGCAAAGAGAGATCCAGAGGTCCATGGAGGGCGGTTCTCATGCCCTTGGCTGAATACTGATCTATGCATGTATTGGAGGAAACTAACCAGTCTTTGAAAGAACTTCTGGCAAGTCAGCAGAGTAACTCCCAGGAATCACAGGGCTGGATGTGATTCATATTCCCTCCATGCAGAGTGAAAAGATCTTCTGACATAACGAACACAGATTGTAGTCCTCAGGACTGTGTTACTGTCTCTGGAAAGGGACCCGGATCAGAGCTGGTCTGCCTCAGGCCAGCCTGTACTGTGTGGTTTCTTGACTTCATGCAGGGAAGATTTCACAATACGAGTCCAGGTGATTTGAGGGTACGTTTATTAAAGCTGGGGACAGTGACACACGGAAGGGCTTAGCGGTTCTCAACCTGTGGGTCACGACCCCTTTGGCGGTCACCTAAGACCATCCTGCATATCAGATATTTACATTATGATTCACAATAGTAACAACATTACAGTTATGAAGTAGCAATGAAAATAATTTTATGGTTGGGTAACAACATGAGGAACTGTATTTAAAGGGCCAGAAGGTTGAGAACCACTGGTAGAAGAAACAACAGGAGAGAGACTAGATGGAGCTCTGCTTTGGCTCCCTAGAAGTGTTATAGGAAAGAAGAGAGCCATGGCGGGGCTGCTGTCAGCTCACTGGAAAGTCAGAGAATCAAAAAAAAAAAAACTACACGATTATATAAATTATAAAAAAACACAACATTTTATCATTCAACATTTATTAAGAATTTTATAAACTAATTTCTAAGCCTCAGCAAAGTAAGCTTAGAAGGGAACTTACTCACCACCCGATAAAGGGCTTCTAGAACAACAAAATGCTTTCACCCTAAGACTGGGAACAAGGCAAGTTATCTGCTCTCACCACTGTTATACAACACAGAAGTGGAGGTCCAGCCACACAACAAGGAAAAGAAAGTGAAATAAAGGCAGATAGGTTGGAAATAAAGAAGTATTATGGGTTATACGAGTATCTATACAGAAAATCCCAGGGAATCTTAAAAAAAAAATATTCTAGAACTAAAATTGAGTTTAGCAAATCTGTAAAAAATAAAAATAAGTCCAATGTTCAAAACTAAATTATATTTTAATAACTAGCAATGAACAATTGCAAAATAAGAAACATATTCAGGTCTAAATCTAAAAAAATGTGATTGGTATATAAAAACTATAAAACACTAAGATAATAAATCAAAGAAAACAGAAATAAATGTGGAGCCATCTTATTCATAGATTGGAAAGACTAATATTGTTAAGATGTCAATGCTACTCAAACTGATCTCTAGATTTAATGTTGAAGTCCCAACAGGAATTTAGAAATTCATAAGCTGGCTCTAAAATGTATATGTAAAGGCAAAAGACCTAGAATGGCCAAAACACTTTTGAAATAGAAGAACAATGTTAAAGAATTTTATACCTTATTTTTTCACATTTGTTATAAACCTAGAGTAAGTAAGACCATGATGTTGACATAAAGAGAGACATATAGGTTAATGGAATAGAATACAGTGTCCATAGATAGGCTCATTTGGGTGAGGATTAAATATATATATGGCTTCATTGATACAATAAGAATTTTAAAAAGAAGAGGTAGGATTTAGACAGGTGGAATGAAAAGCAGATAAATTCCTGATTCTTCTCATCCTCTGTGAGTGAGCAGGGCTGCTAAGGGCAACCTGGGATTTTAAATGCAATGAGATCCTCATCAAAGGCATTGCCCAAATGCTCATACCTTGTAATGCCTGTTGTTCCCAGCTTCTTCTTCCTCACCTGTTTTCATACTTTATGTTCCCTTTAATTATTTAAACTTTCTGAGTTTTCTCCTAGGAGATCACATACATATCTTTCTAAAGAAAATGTCTGCCAAGTGGAATAAATGAACTGCACTTCCCAAATCTACACAGTCCCTGATTATCTAGTCTATTTTGGATTCGCATGTACAGATAATGTTGAAACGGGCTGTCCAACCCAAGTAACTCTAAACTTAGGCCCTGGTTGGCTATCCTTGGAAGTTTTATGCATCAGGGGTTGACCCAAGAAATGCAGATTTCCATACTTACCAAACGGGTACCATTCTAAAGGTGGTTGAAGGCTTGGGGTAGGTAATTGTTAGGTAACAATTAAGTCATAATTAGAGCCCATCTTAAGGTGTTCTCCTTTGGTGCTACCGACCTGGCCCCCAACCCACTGTCAAATTTTCATTTACCTGGAACACATATCTTTGCACGAATACATGCCTTCTGAGACATGCTGTAGTTCAAACATACCATCTTTCCCAGCAAATGCAGAACATAAACATATGTTCATCCCAAAGGTCACATCCTGGCCACCGATACGCAAAGACCACTATCAGCACAACAATTCTCCTTTCACTAGAGCTGACTGAAATCCATTGACGTAAATATTTTCCCCACCCAGTCTCTGCTCCTGGTCCTTTAGGGATATCTTCAGCAAGCATATCCATCACGATTCCTCCGGGTCCTCATCATTACCTAAGTACCTAGAAAAGCAGAAACTAGCCTTTCTGTGCTTGATACCAAACTTGGCAATAGAAGCCTGATCTCTTGAGTCAGAATTTAGTTTAAAAAGCTACATTTATTACAATCTGGATCTCTGGGGAATACAACTTTGCTTCCACCTTAAAATATGGTCTGACAGCAAAACCATATTCCAGATGATATATAGGACAGCCAAATGTTGAAAAAATTGTTAAGAGCATAGCTGTTAACCCGGGTTTGAGGGCTGGTTCCGATACTCACTTGTTCAGAGACTTTGGAGAAGCGATTAAATATCCTGCAGCCTTGATTTGCTCCTCTATAAAATGAGAACTACAGTACCCAACTCAGAAGGATAATTGTGAGGATTAAATGAGGTATTTTAGGTAAATGTGTTTTCCTTGACTATCGTGAGCACTAAAAACACCATTAAATGCACACTTATGCCTGTCAAGCAATTCAATACCATTGGGCTCCAATATATTATTGACAATTTTTCTGTAACTTGTTAGCTTTCTGAGCTATCATTTCTTTGATGACATGATCCACTTATGTGACTTAATGAGTAGGAGGATTTAGCTCAAATCTCCCTAAACAGTCTTCATCATCATTAGCTCATAAAGTTCAAAATATGTGAATTCAGCCAAGAGAAGTTGCTGTGCCTTCTCCCCACAAGGAATGCAAATGTTCCATGGAACATTTCTAAAGGAAATTCTAAAGGAATGTTAGCTTTTCCTTCACGTGGTGAAGTATAACTGCCTGTTTCTTCTCTACTTTTCCACATAGACATTTTCCTTAATGGATCTCCTAAAAAAATACCTTTTGCTTCTCTTAATAACCAAAAGTCAAGAAAACCTTAATTGCACATGCAGGCTCAATATGGCAGTGAAAGTCTTCTTATTCAAGGTGACCTAGACCCTACCTTCACTAAATAACTCCCCAAAAAACTGAAACTAATGACCCAAAATAAGAAAAAATCAAGAGTAATGACAAAATGTATTTTCCACAAGAAATCGTGTATTATTTTTATAACAAAACTAGAGGCCTGGTGCACAAAATTCATGCAGGGGGGGGGTACCCTCAGTACAGCCTGTACCCTCTCCAATCTGGGACTCCTTGGGGGATGTCCAACTGCCGGTTTAGACCCAACCCTGGGGATCGGGCCTAAACCAGCAGCCAGACATCCCTCTCACAATCCTGGACATCTGGCTCCTAATTGCTCACCTGCCTGCCTGCCTGGTCGCCCCTAACTGCCCCCCACTGCCAGCCTGGTCACCCTACACAGCCTGCTTGTTCAGTCATTTGGTCGTCCCTCACTAATCCCCTTGCCAGCCTGGTCATAGGCAGCCATCCTGTGAGGGGGTGAGGGTTAATTTGCATATTACCTCTTTATTATATAAGATCACAATAATCATCAGCTTATGTGAGCATCTCATCTCAGCCATAGCTAAACATGTACAACTTACAGTTGTACATTCTGTTCTGAAACGTGAACCACTAGAACAAACATCACATTTTCTGTCCTTTTCCTACTTAAGTTTTAGTCCGGTTCAATGATTTCTGCAGTTCTATCTGGTCATAAAAATCTGAGCTCTCTCAGAGGAATATTCAGTCAAATTCAAGTTTTTTTCATTCTCTCAGCACTTTTCCACTTCAGATTCTTTCTCCACCACTGTGCCTAGCTAACTCTGAAGACCGGGAGCATTTCACCCTCCTTTATAACCACTGCTCTGTAGAGGAGAGAGTACTGGAGTGGGGGGGAAAGGCAGACCACCCCCTACCAATCAGCACACTCTCCTCTGAACTCAGCTCCCTCCAAGTCATCCCTCATAGCTCCCAGAGAGGCAGACAACCAGATAAGTTTGTTCCTAGCATGGAGGCCGTCTGACCTTCCACATTAAGAACCAGGGCCCTGCCCTAGCTGGTTTTGCTCAGTGGATAGAGCGGTGGCCTGTGGACTGAAGGGTCCCAGGTTTGATTCAGGTCAAAGGCACATGCCCAGGTTGCAGGCTCAGTCCCCAGTATGGAGCATGCAGGTGGCAGCCAATCAATGATTTTCTCTCATCATTGATATTTCGATCTCTCTCTCCCTTTCCCTTCCTCTCCAAAATCAATAAAAATATATTTTTTTAAAAAAGAACCAGGGCCCTTTAAATTTGGCATTTGTGTGGTTAGCAATACATTCTCAAAATCATCCTGTTTCCACTATAAGACCTTCAATATAACCTGATTGAGAGGGCTGGGGAAAAATCTTTTATCTTTATGGGGCACTTATTTTCATATCTTTGTGACCTTTAACCTATTAGTTTCAGGACAACTTCTCTCATCTAAAACCATTGTAAGTCTAACTGCCTATGCCAAGTGTAACTGCCAGTTCATTCTCTATGTCTCACATATTTCATCCAAAACATATCCTCAAGGTCTTCTCTAGCTTCTTTGTAAAATCAAAATTGGTTTGGTTATTCAGGATCTCTTGAGATTCCATATTAATTTTAGCATGTTTTATTGAACTTAGAAAAAATGCCATTGAATTTTGAAAGGGATTGCATTGAATCTATAGATCAATTTGGGTAGTGTTAATATTTTAACAATATCAAGTTTTCTAGTCAATGTGTCTTTCCACACATTTATGAATTTTCAAGTTTTCCTTTTTTCATTGATTTAAAATTTCATTCCATTGTGATCAAAAAAGATACTTGGTAAAATTTAAAATCTTCTTACATTTATTAAGTTTTGTTCTGTGGCCTAACAAGTGGTCTATACTGAAGAATGGTCCATATGCCCTTGAGAAGAATGTGTATTTTGATGTTTTGAGGTGAGTGTTCTGTACCTGTCAGGAACAATTGTCTATAGTGCTGCTCAAGTCCTATATTTTCTTATCAATTTTCTTATCAGTAATTCTATACATTATCAAAAGTGGGGTATTGAAATCTCCTATTATTATTGTGTTACTGTCTAATTTTTTTCCTTCAGTTCTGTCAATGTTTGCTTCATATGTTTGATTGTTCTGTTATTGGTATATATATACGTTTATAATTATTATGTTTCCGGTTAATTGACCCTTTTGTCATTATATAGTATCCTTTTTGGCTCTTGTGACAGTTTTTTACTTAAAGTTTATTGTGTCTAAAATAAGTATGGCCACTTCTGCTATCTTTTGGTTATCATTTACATGGAATATCTTTTTTCATTCTTTCACTTCCAGCATGTATGTCCTTATATCTAAAGCAAGTCTCTTATAAACAACATATAGTTCTATCTTGGATTTTTTTAATTAAATGACTCTATATCTTTTGAATGGGGAGTTTAATCTGTTTACATTTAAGTAATTACTGAGAAAAGAACTTACTGTTGCCATTTTGTTCATTGCTTTATGTGTTTTGTAGTTATTTTGTGCTTTATTTCCCCTTTTTCTGCCTTCCTTTTTGTTTCATTGACTTTTTTTAGTTACCTAGTTAAGTCCTTTCTCGTTTCCTTTTGTGTACTTTCTATAGGTATATCTTTGTAGGATGGTTTTGCCAGATATAGTATTCTCAGTTGGCAGTTTTCTCTTTATATCAGCACTTTGAATATTATTCCATCCCCTTCTGCTTTGTAATGTTTCTGCTTCAAAATCCTCTGATAATCTTATAGGAACTCTTTTTTACATTATGTGTTGCTTTTCTCTTGCTAATTTCAAGATTCTATTTTTGTATTTGACTTTTGACAGTTTGATTATAATGTATCTCAGTATGGGCCTCTTTTTTTAAAAAAAAATATATTTTATTGATTTTTTACAGAGAGGAAGGGAGAGAGATAGAGAGTTAGAAACATCAATGAGAGAGGAACATCGATCAGCTGCCTCCTGCACATCTCCTACTGGGGATGTGCCCGCAACCAAGGTACATGCCCTTGACCAGAATCGAACCTGGGACCCTTCAGTCCCCAGGCCTACGCTCTATCCACTGAGCCAAACTGGTTTCGGCTGTATGGGCCTCTTTAAGTTCATTCTAATTGGAGTCTATTGAGCTTCTTGAATTTGGATGTTCAATTCCTTCCTCATATTTAAAGTCCTGTTTTGGTGTAGGGTAATGCCATTGTTTTTGAAAGTTTAGACAGTCTTCACTTTCAAAAGATGGGAAATTTTTTTGGGGGGGTGGGACCTCTTTGCTTTAAAAGACACATTAAAAAATTCTTAGGTTACTTACAGGAGGTAAAGCCTGGACTAAAATGGTTGGTTATGTAGGAAGCAGGTGACCTTCATAACACATGGATTACCACTTTTTCCCATTGAAGGCTTAAGTAATACATCAAAGGGCCAGAGGAACCTTTGATCTCAGAGAAGGAAGGAGATGAGGAAGTCTGAAAGCAAGGACCAGCTTGGCTATAGGCCAATAGGACAGATGCCTCAGAATGAAGACAGCTGTGAAGATAAGACTACATGATGACAGAGATGGCTGTGAAATTTTAGGAATGGTGATGTATAAAATTTAGTTTTGAGTTATTTATTTTTTATGCCATTAACTGCCAGCATCACTGTCAAATCTTCAGAAAATTTTTGTCATGGACAATAGCATTTATTCATTAATTCACTGAGTATGACTTTAAGTGCTAAAGGTACCATGCTATAGGGGACAGGAAAAAATGCCTCGTCTCATAGGGTGTTTCATGTTTGTAATTGCTTGAGAAATGGATGAATTGGACTGGGACAGCAGACGTCCCAACAAAATAATAAAAGCATATGAACCCTGAACGTCCTTTGGATTTGTGAGTTGGGACTCTGCTTACTATATTTGGATACTAGAGGAAAACAAATGGGAGGATTTGGAAATACTCACGTTACATCTGTAATAATCCACATTTTATTAATGCTTAGTGTCTTTAATCATCCATATAATAACTATATTTCAATGACCATATGTTGTTCTTTAAAAATTACAATCACTGTTCAAAGTATTTTCCTGTGATTTTTTTTTCAAAAATGCATTTGGACAACATATAGCTGAGACTCTACACATTTGAAAATGCCTTTCTGGGCTTCAACATATGCTCACTAACTAAACATTTAGGCATCGATTATGGCAGAAAGAAAATCTGAAACTAACTTTAACTACTCTGAAAATAAATGTTCTTTTTGAAGCTCACAGGATTATTTTTTTATCCTTTACATTTTAAATCTTCACAAGGGATTTGTCTTGTTTGATTTAACTATTTTTGGCATCTCAATTTCTGATTTTGAGATCTTTTCTAAGTTCTAGATTTTTATCTTCCATATTAGTTTTGAAGAAAAATATTTTATTTTGAAAAGAAAATATATCTATGGTACTCTTTTATGTGTGTATATATGTGTGTGCGCATGCGTGCAGATTTTCATAATAATCCCCATTTGTTTGTGCATCCTCTGCCACCTCCCATTCATTGTTGACTCAAAAGACCCAATTGAAAAACTTTATGAATATTCAACTTTGTTTAGTCTGGGTTTTCCTATAACAATAAAGCAGGTGGCTGTCATATACTATAAACAGATCTAGCAAGCACTATAGGCACAGAATTCTATTGTTTCACTAGCAAAACACAAAATTTAGCATTACTTCAGTAGCTACATAGGAAACTGGAAGAACCTACTCTTCTCTCTATGCCATTATGTCCTTGGCCTTGCTCATTGGTGCCAGACTTGAGATAGTTTATCGCAATGTGCATCCTTTCATTTTGGCTTATAAACTATGATGTCAGACTTTGTTGTGCTTATGGAGTGATTTAGTCCGTGACTATGACTATACCTGATTAATAACAGTTTCTGTAATATGCCTGTATATCCTAAAAATCCAACAGATCCCATACTCAGAACTCGGTTTAATTTCATAAGGGTGTGAACTGATAATTTTGTAAGGGATGGAACATTGTTTGTTATCTTCTCTCTATGTATCACATTTTCCTGTTTTCTTCTCATCAAATTC
This sequence comes from Myotis brandtii, assembly GCF_000412655.1. Taxonomy (NCBI): domain Eukaryota; kingdom Metazoa; phylum Chordata; class Mammalia; order Chiroptera; family Vespertilionidae; genus Myotis; species Myotis brandtii. Next base: position 130,986 of record NW_005354238.1, on the reverse strand, counting down.
TCTTTTTCCCACTGAATTAGTTTCCTGAGGCTACTGTAACAAATTACAAACTTGGTGACTTAACAAAACAAAAATTACTCTCGTACAGTTTCAGAGGCCCCAAATCCAAATGTAGTGTTACTGGGCCAAGATCATGGTTTCCTCAGTGGCACTCTCCCTTCAGAGGCTCTACAAGGAAATCCATTTCTCGTCTTGTCCATCTTCTGGTGGCTGCCAGTATTTTTTGGCTTGTGATCACGTCACTCCAATCTTCAAAACCATCATTTTTAAAGCTCTATGCTCCATCTTCACATGGCCTTCTTCTCTGTGTATGCACTGAATCATCCTCTTTCTCTTATAAGAATACTTGTGATGGCATTTTGGCCCACCGGGCAATCCAGGATAACCTCTCCATCTCAAAATCCTTAACTTAATCTCATGTACAAACCTCCCTCTCCCCCCCCCCTTTTTTTTCAAACAAGGCATCATGTACAGGTTTAAGTATTAAGACCATTGTTCTGTCTAACACACCCGTTAAGAATCACTCTGCCATGCTCTGGCTGGTGTGGCTCAGTTAGTTAGGCATTGTCCCATGCACTGAAAGGTTGCTGGTGTGATTGTTAGTCAGAGTATATGCCTGGGTTGAGGGCTCTATCCCTGGTAGGGGGTGTTCGGGAGGCAGCTGATTGATGTTCTGCTCTCACATAGATGTTTCTATCTCCCTCTCCCTTTCTCTCTAAAAAATCAATAAAATATATATTTTTTTTTAAAGAAAAGAATCACTCTGCCAATACCCAATACCCAACTCTGGCCAACTATTTCTCCAAAGCTCTCTCCCCTGAACTATCTGTATCCTTTGTCCTGCTAGCTTTGTTTGAAAAACAAATTTTCTTGAGTAGTGTTGGGGAATTTTAGTTTGAGTTGAGGTTGGAGGGCAGTTTGGTTATAGAAGTAGTTTCTGAGACCATGAGCATATGTGTAGTTAAGCATAAAGAAAAAGTCTCATGTCTAGAGCCATAAGATGAATCATGGGTTGACCCTCTGCTACTTGTTTTGCCTGGACTCTGGCTGGAGAATAAGTTACATAGAGGAGCTTCCTCCCCCAGGTGCTTGTATCTTGGTATTGGTACTTCTGATGCAGATCACCAACTGGTTTTGGAAATACTGTTAGTCCAACAGGATTACTATTATCAAGATTTAATGAATGGAAAAGTCACAATTCCATCCTGATTGGTGGTATTTTATAAATGTTTCTTATGTTCCCCGAGCTAAGAAAAACATATGGGGTATTTCTATCATTTAATCCTATGATATTGACAGTCATTATGCCACTTTTACAAAAACAACAATGAAGCCATAGAGAGGTTGTTATTTTTCCCCCCAAAGTGACAGAGTTTGAACTTAAATCTAGATTTAAGAAATTCTTTCAGAAGTCACAATGCTGTCAGGTTTCACCTCTCCCTTCCAATAAGGAGTAGGGACAAGTCAATGTTGTGTTTCTGAAGGCCTGTGGCAGGAGGAGACTTTCGCAGAAAGGAAAACAGGGCTGGAGGAAAGGACTTGAAAAATAACACACACCAGCCAAACTGAAGCAGGAGAAACTTCGCCAAGATTGTGGAGAGAATTACTGCTGTACTAACTGGCAGCTTGGTGGACCTCGGCAATGAACAGGCCAGAGTCACGTCTAGGGAACGAGGCCCAGGCATGTGCGACTCTAGTCTCATCGAAGATTTTGCTCCAAGAATCACACACAGTGGTGGACATGCACTCACAAAAGGGATTCCTTGTGCTTAGAAAATGACCATATGAATTTCCAGCATAGCCCTACATTCCAGAATCCTTTCCAAATTCCATCCTAGGCTTGGTGGAATTCCAAGTTTCTCTCACACAGTCATGAATTTAGGGGCAAGGAATTCCAACAATGACAATGATTGAATTTCTCAGCACCTTGTTGGCAGAGAGCTCAGGGTGAGATTGACTTTGATTTGGCGTGAATAGAAGATGTCTACTGCTTCTCTGTTTATCACATTCAAATTTGGCAGTGAGAAAATCATCATGGCTGGCCACGGGACTGCATGTAAATATGGTGACATTTCAGACACAGGCCAGATTCTGGGTTTAGTGTAGCCATTGTTAATAAGAGTGGACATTACCTGCCTGGAAGAGTGGAATTTGGGGGAGAACGTTTCTGTGGTTGCCCCTCATGCCGCCACTTTCCCTGAAATCAATTTGTCACAATTTAATTAGTAAACCGGGAAGAAAATCTGTGCCAAGAAATTTTCTGAATCTCTGAAAACAATAGTGTTTAAACTTTTTATAAATTCAAGCAATTACAATTTTTTTTCATCTGCATTTTCTTATGATCCTAAGGGTCCTAATGGCTCCTCCTAAAGCAGCGGTTCTCAACCTGTGGGTCGCGACCCCTTGGCGGTCGAACAACCCTTTCACAGGGGTCGCCTAAGACCATCCTGCATATCAGATATTTACATTACGATTCATAACAGTAGCAACATTACAGTTATGAAGTAGCAACGAAAATAATTTTATGGTTGGGTCACAACATGAGGAACTGTATTTAAAGGGCCAGAAGGTTGAGAACCACTGTCCTAAAGGCTCCTTGTGAGTTGTACATTTTCCTAAAAATTCAAAATGTCTGGGGTACAAATTCTCTTATCTCTACGGTATTTCAGCTGCTTCTCATAGCTCTAGTAATTCTAGGACCTATCATATTTTTGGTTTTTATACCTCAGTAGCCACTTAAGTGCTAGAGTAACAAGATATAAAACATTTTAAACAATAAAATACTCTAAAATGAACCCACAGTCATTACTCTTATATTCACTGTTGTTTTGCCCACCATTGAGACTCATCCTCTAAAAATCCTGTGTCTGAAAAAAACATCTAGAAAACTCAATTATGCCCAAACAAAAGAAGTCATCATTTTAAGGCTGCTAAAGTGTATTTGGCATTTCCAAATGAATCTCCTTTATCTCAATAAGCTGCAATTACTCCAAGTTCTTATTTTAATTCTAACACTACAAAGGGCTGCCTCTGAGCCTGGAAACAAGTTTGCCATGTTGAGGTCTCTGTGAAATATTTCCTTCTTAGTTTCAATAGCCTATTTTCTGAGACAGAGATTGAGTGACAGCTTAAAAGAGTTCAGATTATAAACCCATTTAAGAGTGCTGCATTTTTTGAATTTGTCAGAAATGGAAGGAAAAACCAGGGTGACACAGGCAAGGCTCAAGTGCCAACATGTGTCTTTCTGTTTATTCATTATTCAAGGGTCAGGCCCTCAAACCAGGGCCAGAGAGAAATGACGAAAATAAATACATATCAGTGCAACAATCTGCAATTTAAAATAATGAAAAGCAAGATTCCTATTCATTTTTATGGCGCAAACCTGACATCATTTCACTCCAATTTTCTATAATGGAACCAGCTGGGCTCTGGGAGGGAACTAGTAATAGGTTTTAATGGATAAAATCTGCCATCGAAACTGGCCATTTTCTAACGCGATCTCAGTGCTTGGCACCCTGCCCATCATACAGCATCATGCTTTCTGAAGTGCTGCACCCGCTTGTGAGCCGAGAGGGCTGTGTGCACAGAACCACTGAGCTCGGAGCAGCCTCCCCCACTTCACCAGGGAGAGTTCCAGACCCCAGTTCAGGGCGCCATAGCCCCAGCTGAACAGAACACTGGGGAAGAATCAGGAAAATGTCACCGTCTTCAATAAAGGTTTGCAGAGATCATGGAAACAAGGTTCTAGAGAGAGGCAGAGAGGGCCAGGATGGATGAGGGCACTGCCTTATGCAATGGCAGGCCCCCCAGTGGATGTCCAATTCTATGTGGTTATAATAGACACTACTGGGTTTGGCTGGATCCGAATTAATAGTCAGTGAGTGTTTTTCTCTCTCGTCCCCTCTCATCCCATTAAACCATTCCTCCTCTCCTCCTATTCAGCTCTCAAACTGCTGTTAACATATGAAAATAGCATGCAGAGAATGGAATGGGCTGACTGCCATGGAGATAAAAACGGGATGTTCATTCTGATTTATTGCATGGCATCACGCCTTCTCGCTGCCTCTGTTTTCTTTGCTAAGCAGCTTGATTGCCTCTTTGAGAATATGACTGGTCTGGCCCTCAGATTTGTGTTTGAGCCATGGTGGAGGTTAAACAGGTAGCTAGCCTCTGGAGGTCGAACCCAAATCTGACCAGTCACCATGCTCAGGTATACTGGGCACAGGAGAATTAGGCTTAAAAAAAAACAAAACAAAAAAACTTGCAGCAGATTTCAGACTAAACAGTCTCTAAGGTTCATTTTGGTGAAATCTATAGGATCTAAAAATGAATGATGTTTTCAAATAATGTATATTCACTTTACCTAAAGCATATTTTACAACTCCTGTTCCAACTACCTCATGGCAATAGTCCACAGCACAGGTACAAGATTCAAAAAATAAATTTAAAACGTGTTTTAGATGATAAGGCATGACCCAAACAGAAAATGTAGACACACCCGGGATACTCACTTCCTAAGCACCCATGTGTCTTTGCGAACATTACCTGATTTTAGGACCATGTACCTTCTCTGAGCTGCCGCCCCCGAATAACTGTGGCCATGCTCTCAGCACCAGGTTTTGTCACCATAGGAAAGAATAAGAGAAAGGCACAAGGGAACTGGGTTGCGGAAGCATTATCTTGACCAATAAATTGGAAACTCTCAATTGTAATCCAGGGCCAACAGCCTCTGATTTGAGTCTAGCACAGAACACAGCTGCCATTCTTTCTTTCCCCTCCTGCTTATGAAGCTACTGACGCTGCAGCTTCTGTGTGCAACTGAAAGTGCTGCATGATGTCTCTGACCTCCCCAGAGCCAGCCTCCCTTTCCACCCTGCCCATCATTCAAGCTGCCGTCTAATTCCATCCAACTGTGGATATTCTTTGATCTTTTGGGTCTCCCTACAGTTAGCAACCCTGGTGAGTTTCTGCCCCTTCTTTCCATAAGCCGTAGCGCAGCTGCCCCAAGCAGAGCTGCTTTCTCTGTTCTCACGACACGTTTATATTTCTAATTATCAGCTGCTCACACTCCTACCTAGTGAGCATCTGAAGGGCCAATTCTCCAATGTAAAGAATATATTCTGACACGTAGAAGGTGTTTAAGAAGCATGTGTTACATGAATGGATGAAAAGTGAATGGAAAGTAAAAGACACTTAAAGTCCCCAAACCAATGGCATTCTTTTCCTCTAGAATGTTCCAGAGATACAGGAATCGGAGCTTGGTTCCCCACTTGGCGCTGATTTCTGGTTTCTGATTGTATATCTTTCCAGGACAGTCACCTCTATTGTGCATATTAAAGGAAGATGACAATGGTATGAATAATGATAAAGTAGGTATTTCAAAGATAATTTATCTTTGATATTCCTAATAATACATTTTAAAGCAGTTTTTTTCCCAACTCAACTTAGGGGAAATGTAATAGAAAGCACTCGGAACCTTAATGTAAGTGATGCAATTTCTGTCTCTTGCTTGGCTGACAACTGGCTTTATGACTGTGGTCAAATCCTTTCTTGTCTTTGAGCCTTGGCTTCTTAACTTCTAGAAGTCAGTTGATTTTGAACCAAAATGAGTAGGATCAGCTGACCTCTGAGGTCCCTTTCAACTCTGTGATATATTTTCTCCTCCTCTTGAATCAGGAGTACAAGAACTCTTTTTAAGACCTCTGGACGATTTAAAGTAGAGCTAGTAGATCTCCACAGCTAAACAATAGGGTGTCAAAGAATCTCGCTGTCCCACATCAGTCCGACAAGTAGAGAGAAGCATGTCTCAGAGAGAACCATGGATGTGGCTTTGGGAGCCACAATAAGATCCAGAGAAAATCCACAGTTGAAAAATAATTGTATTAGTGAAACACCCCAGCATGCACTAAAATGAAAAGCACAAAATGACAAGAATCCTCTGGGTGCCCAACATATGGTCAGGAGCAGGAGGAGGAAGCAACTGAGCTGTAAGCATGAGCCCTACGTAACACAAAAGGAAAAATGGCTCTGCGGGCAGAGCCTAGATCAGAGGAGAACACTTTGGATCAGGAAACCACTCTCAGAGTGCAGAACTGGGCCCTGATCCAGGGCCATTTCTCATAGTTGGAGGAACTGACGACATGTGCTTTTTGACATATGACAACACATATTTTGAATAGGTGTGTCCATTGTGGTTCTTCTGTTCTCATTTCACTATGTTGGGCACGTGTGTGGAGTAAGGGGCTAAAAATTTAGCTTGTTTTATTGTTGTTTTCATGTCTCTAGATCAAGAGAAACTATATCCGAGCAGCCGCAGCCACACCTAGCCACATCAAGACCAGGTTTAAATCCTGACTTTTGGGCCTGAGCCTGAGACACTATTTGGAGGAGACTGATGGTCTTTGCAGTGGGTGGTTGAAATTTTCATAAATTGTTGTGTCTGTAGAGCAGACTGTGATAGCTTATCTCCTTATGGCCATAAATAACTCCTTCCACGTCCCGTTTCTGTATGTATATGCAACTCTTTCCATTGAAAGATGGACTCTGTTTCTCCTCCTCTTGAATCTTGGCTAGATTTTTGTTTTACCAACACTGTGCCAGTTCTGGGCCTAGCCCTTAAGAGTTTGAGTAGCTTCTCCTTTCAGTCACCTAAACTACCACGGAAGGCTCTGTCTATCTTGATGGAGAGAGAGGACCTGCTAATCACCAGCCATTCCAGCTACCCTATATGAGCTCTCATGCATGTGAGTAAAGTCATCATGGACTTTCTAGTCCCAGTCAAGCTCCAAACTGAATGCCACTGTATAAGTGACTTCAGCCAACAATGCATGGAGCAAATGAAATATCCAGCTGATCCACCAAATGGTGATAAATAATAAATCATTGTTGTTTTAGGCCATTGAGCTTTTGGATTGTTTGTTATACAGCAATAAATAACTAATACACGCTCCAACAACTGATTGTCTGAAATTATATTGACCATTCAGACTCATAACTCATGGTTTAGGTGGACAGTCTAGAAGTAGAAAGAAGACAGATTACCTGGTTGGTACTAAACACAAGTTGCAGACAATCTCCCATGAATGGCTAAGAGTTTATTGTATTTTATTTTTTACCTTTATTTATCTCTGTCTTATTCTGCATTTACTAGAGGCCTGGTGCACGAAATTCATGCACTCAGGGGTGGGGGGAGGTCTCTCAGCCCAGCCTGTGCCCTCTCACAGTCTGGGAGCCCCGCGATCCATTGCCCCATAGAAGTAGGCCCTGCCCACCTGGCCGGGGCTCCGCGATGGATCACCCCCACAGAGGGAGGCCCCGGCTACCCCCGCAGCACTGCCAGCCACCAGCCGGGTAGCCGGGGCCTCCCTCTGCGGGGCAATCATGGGGCGATGGCAGGGCCCCCAACCAATCACATCACACCCACCTTGGCTGGCCTGGTGCCAGTGAGTATCACAGCATGGTCGACCAGAAGGTTGTTCTGCTGTTAGGCCATTCAATTGACTTGCATATTATGCTTTTATTATTATAGATATTCTGCCAGGACATCTAAATTCAAGTGGAAACATTTGGCCAATTAGCTGATCCTTATTCTGTGTGGAGCAAAATACTAATTTGTGGAGTTTTAGAGCTGGAGGACAGTCAAGAACAGGCCCCTCCCAAGGAGTATCAGGTAGAAAGTGTTGCAGTGAGAAGTTCATGTTTGTAGAGCAAGCTATTGGCATTTGGGGACAGAATAAAGAAATGATTGACCAGATGTTTCCCTTTTCATTCCAGCTACTTAGAAGAAAATAGAGAGTACCTTAATTCTATTGCTTATGAAAGGCACCTAGCAAAAATAAAGCACGTTACTTCATTAGGTGTTTGGTAGACCCACTGGGCAATCCATCAGTGTGAAATACTAGGAAACCTTATAATAAATTATATTTGACACCATGCCAGATTTATTATGGAGTAGGTCCTATTTGAATTTGAATTCCACACAAGAAGGTTTCATTAGAGAATTTTTTAAAAATCCTCATCATAACATACTCTCATCTATAAGGTATTACCAAAATCTTGATTCAGGAGACAATGAGGAAGAGGTATCATTGCTTTGAATGAAATTGAAAGGATGGACAATATGGTATATATGAATGACCAAAAGACAATTTTA
>NW_005354238.1:95360-122796 GCF_000412655.1 Myotis brandtii | reverse complement strand
TTTGGAGCCCTTTCCCTCTCTCCAGAAGTGTGACCCTCAGTCAACCTTTAGTACCTCCAAACTTTTGACAAAGTTTATAACTGAGCTCTTGCTGTTGAGATGTATTTGAGAAATAGCTTCACTTCTGGGTTTCCATGGAGACCACTTCCCAACTTGTGGCTGAAAGTAACCTCTGTTGACCATGGCTGGGGGTAGTTATCAAGCTGTCACTGGCAATTTTCCCCCTCATTTACCAGAAGCAACATTCCAGAAAGAAAATAACATGGGATGACATGGCAAGAACACACTTTCACTTTGAGACTGCAATTTTGGGAAGACTTCTACTATCAGCTGCAAACTCCTGGTCCCAGGGGAGTAGGGCCAACCCCTAATCTGGGCAGCAGAGTGAGGAAGGAAAATAGCTCTGGACCTGTGGTCAGACCAAATAAGAGTTCTGGCCCTGCAGTGCTAGCTGTAAGAACTTGGGCATGGCAGGTCAACAATAGGAGTATTCGTTTCTTCCTTCCTTTCTTATGAAGACAGAAAATACTGTTTTTGCCTTGCTCACTTCAAAAAAATTCTTGAAACGATCAAATGAAATAATAGCATTAGATGTGCTTTGTAAACTGTGATGTGCTGTACAGATGTGAGGTTTTGTTCTTATTTCTGACTTTTAAGTTTCTGTGTTTCAGAGATCACTGGGCCATTTGGATTACAGCACCCTATATTATTTTATTTCCTGAAAATAAAGCCTAGGTGTGTGCACCAAAACTGAGCTGACAGATATTGTGTGTCAGATTTAAGAGCAGCTAGGAAAAAATGAGAAAGTAATTCATGGCATTTTTCAGGTTAGAATCCATAGATACCCACATGGAGTCTATTAATTGTATGAACATCTGTTAAAGGAATGAACTTGCTAAAAGTTGCTTTCCTTCACGTAGAGAAATTGCTATAATATTTTAAACTGTGAAGGACAGGTTTAATTCATGCATGTTTTCTGAAAACACAGGCACTACATATATTTTAAATGCAGCTAAGATTTGCCAAGTGATTGTAGAAGGAACAATCATACAACTGAATAAGGTCTTTTTTGAAAGAGGCTTTGTACTTTTAATGGCTTTCGATTCTCAGACTATTTGGGCTGAATGAGCAGGTGAAACTGGATATTAGACATTTGCAGCTGACTTTTTATTCAGTAATCCCATTCCATCCCCTACTTCTTTTCTGTTGCTGAGGAAATGAGATACCTTGGTGTTTTACGTAAAACTGAGTCCAAAGGATACTCACTGAACTGGAAAAAAAGGTCAATTAAATAATGAAAATTTTCATCTACATAATTCAATGACATATCATTAAAAAGGCATTTATTAAGTGACATTCTATCCCAGGTAAGGTGGCAAGTGCCGGAGAAACAAACAAATTGTCATGAATTTGTCCGAAAAAAAACACCTAACAGTTCAGTGAGTAATTATAAGGTAGTGTTATCAATGCAATAATAAAACCATATACAGGAAGTAAAAAGAACCAAATGAAAGAAGTTATTGATTTCTGGGGTTAGACAAGAAAAATCCTTGGAGGATGTCTTGGGTTTGTCTTAAAATCTCCTAAAGGGTATGGTAGTTATATAAGTTTGCAAGAGGCAGACATTTAGGCCAAGGGAATAGCTTGCGCACATAGTAGCATTGTCTGATAAAGCTTATTTGGAGAGTGACAAGGTATTTGATATTACTAAAAATGCAAGGCAGGGACCAGTGGTGGCTAGTACTGGAGAGGTTGTCAGGAGCAGGTGATGGAAGCCTTTGTGTGCCATGCTAAGCAACTTTGACTTTATTCCATAGACTCATAGCATCCAATGTGGATGACCCTAGCCATTTATGACTATTTCAATGGAAATCTTAAGAAATGAATTCAGTTTCTTAATCTCACCAGTCACTCTTGATGTGCTCTATAGCTACATGTGGCTAAAGGCCACCATCTTGAACAGCTCAGATGCAAAATATCCCCCCATCACTGTCTACTGCACAGCACTGCCATAGATATTTGGGAGACTTTGAAATGACGTAAGTGGGAAAATGCTATGCTACTATTTGCATTTTAGAAAAATAGCTTTGGTAGGAAGATAATTTGGGGAGGAGTAAGAAAAATTAGCATGCTAATCTCAACAAGATTGCACAAAACTACAAGGGCAGTAAGGATGAGATAGAGGTAGCAGATTTGAGAGGTAGAGTCGGTGCAAGGTAAGCATTATCACTGAGTTGATCAGTTGTATGATGAAACTGATCAGGATCGCAATCTAGGTGGTAATTGAATAAGAGAAAGAGAGAGAGAGAGAGAGAGTTCTAAAGGACCCAGCTAATTTTGTTTGTGTATGGAAAGTGGTGTAGGAGATTGCTGGAGATAATAGGATGGCAAGAATCAGCTAAAGAGGTTCCATAGGCCCATGTAGGCCATGAAGTTGACAGCCCTAAATTTTCATTTTCAAGCAATATTTTTGACATTTCTGAAACCACAGGCATATTTATCTTCACATCAAAGCACTAAAACATCTTTAAAATCCTTGAGAGGTTGAGAGGCAAGTTTAGAGAATGAAGTTCTCAAGAAAATCTTATAAAGAAGCACGGCTCAATGTTTCCAGTGTTCTGGTCTTTTAGCAATGTCTTTGTCCAAGTGTGACATCTTCCTACTGTGCCTTTTGATTGGACAGATCAGCTACAGCCCCTTTGATGAATGGCACCATTAGTCAAAGTAATGTTCGAGGTTTCTGTCGATTATGCCACTTATAGACAGATGGAAGCTAAGAATTCAAGCTTTCCTTCCTCTCAGCATTCTCCTTCTCTTCACTATTTCTTCCCATATGCCAAAGTATTAATCTACACTATTACTACCAATAATAATCATGGCTATTATTAATTGAGCACATGTTATGTGCCAGCCCTGTATTTAGTTCTTTGAACATTGTGTCCCCATGCTACCTCAGCTATGAGTGGTTGAGTTAAATCTCCAATCTATGTTTCTTGGATTCCAAAACCATGGTGTAAATTGCTCCATGCTGTCCCTTCTCTTGAGGATGCTGTGGGGCCCATTGGGTCCTCCATTAAGGAAATGACAGTAGAGGTTGGTACTTGGCTATCATTTCCATAGCCATAGGAGTGTGTGTGGTGTTTTTGGTGGTTTTTTTTTTCCTTAATGAGTCTGACACAAAAAAACAGAGCCTTAGCCAGTTTGACTCAGTGGATAGAGTGTCAGACCTCGGACTGAAAGGTCCTGCGTTCGATTCCAGTCGAGGACATGTACCTCAGTTGCAGGCTCCATCCCCAGCTCCAGTTGGGGCATGTGTGAGAGGCAAGCAATCGATGTGTCTGTCTCCCTCATCTAGCAGAAAAACTGGCCTGCAGTGGTGGAGAGAAGAGATGGTAATTGGCTCTGTGACTCTGAGAGGGCTTGTCCTTTTCTTCCTCCAGGTTATGGTGGGCACAGTATGACAAGACAAATCTGGGAAAGTGGTAAAAAACTAACTGAAATATGTGGATCCAGAAAAAGGTGTGGTATTCAGCTGGGACACTTGGGGTCAGCAAGGAAGCTGGAAACATACAATGACAACAGGACCGGGCCAAGGTAGATTACATATCTCTCAACCACTTCAGTCCTTGGGGGGTTAAAGGTCATTCAAGACAATTGCAAAGAAAAAAAATCTACTAGACAGAGATTATAAATATATACTAAACATGTGAAAAACATGCAAACCTATCAAACATTAACCACATGCCATGTTATGCCTTCCAAATTGTCTAGAACTTTTTTTGATAGGGGTATGCTGAAATGGTCAATCACATATATTGCTGATAGGTGGGTAAATATGAACAATTTAAGAAAGCAATTTTGCAATGTTTGAAAAGGTTAAATGTGATTTTCTTTCATTCTCAATTCTACCTCAAGAAATATATTCTAAAGAATGAACTCAAATACAAATAGAGAGAAAACAAAATGAACTTCAGGAGAGAGATGGAAAAGTAAATTCTGGAGTGTCCATAAACTGAATTTTTTGCAATCAATTAAAACAGATCCCAACATTATAAAGTGTGCATTAATAAAGACTGAGGAGAATACAATAAAAAGCCATTTGTTATGGTTCTAGATTTGGGGATTATCATGCTTTCTTCTTCTTTTTCTCTATAATTCCTAAGTATTTGACAAAAACACTATAATTACAATTAGAACATACTAGAGAAGTAATTAGATGTAGTGGAAAGAGCACTGGTTTTGGAGTCAGATTTCCTGGGTTCAAATACCAGTTCTGTACTCATTAACCATGTGACTTTGTGCAACTTGTTTAACCATTCTGTGTATGGGATGATGATTGTATATAGCTCATAGAACCATCCTATGAAATGGGATGATGATTGTATATACCTCATGGAGGTTAAATGAGTTAATATATATAAACTGCATCTTGAAAACAGTGCCTGGCATATAGAAGAGTTATTACTGTTATTCATATTCATATTATAACTTACTAAGGAAGATCTGCATTTCAATCAAAGCCTGGCTATGTATTAGCTGTTCAACATTCAGCAAGCTATCAATCCTTACTGAAATGCAGGTTTTTCATTTATAAAACTAGAGGCCCAGTGCATGAATTCATTTGGGGCTAATTGGGCTAGGCCGGCCAGGGGGAGGGGCCGCAGGAGGTTTGTGGGGCAGTGCCACCCCCCGATCAGGTTGGGGAGGGCAATCGGGGGTGGGACTGGCTGGGGGGAGGGGCCACAGGTGGCTGGTGGGCTGGCCCCACCCCCTGGTCAAACTTCAGTTGAACTACTGGTGGAATTCCTGGTGGAGGGGATAATTTGCATATTAGGCTTTTATTATATAGGATGGGTGTAATAGTGCCAACCTTGTGGTTTTTGTGCAAAATTATGATTATGAATAATGTGTATTTATAATATACATAGTATGAAGATATGATATGTGATATATAAATGGTTGCAAAGATTATTATCTAGGTCACCTACATATACATAGTTTGTATATATAACATATACTAGTACATTCACAGTATAAACAAAATACAGAAATCACTTGTGCACATAATATAAACTAAGTAAATTATAGTTGTTCAGTTTAGAATCAGAAAAATATGTTGTAAACCTGAGAAGCACATATGTAAAGAACATTTGGGGTCATCATTCTGTTTTAATATCTTATTTGTGTTCTGTAGTGTTTCTAATGAACAGATTTCTTGATATAATTCTGTGCTGAGTACTTATTTAGTACATTGTGTGAGAAAAAGAAACACTACCTGGTTCAGTATTCTACTAAATATTCCCAAATGTCCAATCACATGTAATAGCAATAAAAGTCACAATTCAGCCCTTTGAGATAGCAATAGCCACTTGGAAATGCTGATTCTTTTTAAGGGGCTGACGATAAATAAACAAACAGCTAAGGGATCACCCATTCAGGGAATTTACAGCTTAAAGAAGGCTGTTTCAGAGTTAGAGAGAGAGGAGCTGAGCAGAGTGTGTCCTTGGGGAGTGGAAAGTGTATGTGTGTGTGTGTATGTCCTAAAGGGTAGAGGGGGGCTTTCCTAACACCCTTTTCCTCTAAGACACATACTCAGTGATCTGGTCTTCTGGTCTTTACCTGATTTCTCACCGTGGAGGTGGTTGGCTCTTGATAAAACATCTCACAGAGAAGACAAGAAAGTGTGTGTGTGTGTGTGTGTGTGTGTGTGTGTGTGTATGTCCTAAAGGGCAGAGGGGGGCTTCTTTCCTAACACCCTTTTCCTCTAAGACACATACTCAGTGATCTGGTCTTCTGGTCTTTACCTGATTTCTCACCGTGGAGGTGGTTGGCTCTTGATAAAACATCTCACAGAGAAGACAAGAAGTATGCGTGGCTGCCCCAGAAGCCTCAGCTCAATTGTGACCTCCCAGGTAGCTTCCAGGCACCTTCCGGTGCAGTGGATGCGATGCATCCCTGTGACCCCTGACACATTAGCATCAGGTCTCTGTGCCCTGCACGTTCGGTTCTAAGTCATTGGTACCTATTAGGTACAAATTATCCCCCTGAATAAGAAAGCTCCATACTCAGATGGACACTATTGATTTCCAATCTGCTACCTAAAAGACTCTATCATTAGGCCGCATTAGGTAATTTGCTTCAATTTTGACTTTTGGATTTGGGCCTGAAATTCATTGTCAGGTGATAACATTGTGTTGTTTAATTAGTTTAAAAAAAATAAAAAAAAGTAAAAGAACTGCTGTAAACCAGGACGTTTATTCAGGTTTCTAGGATCACCTTGCCTCTCCTGTTCCTTGCATGTTCAACTCTTATCAAGAGTGTGTTAAGGAACTTAACATCTGATTCTTACTGGCGAATCAGGAAAATCATTAACTGCTGCCTCCAGTCTGGAAAAACCGCCTGTGCTCCTCCTGAAAATTAACACTTTATTGCATGCTGAAAGGATCAGCCTCTGCCTTAAAAATGCCATTCCCCCCGAATTGTAGCATATGTCTGTTCCATTGATCTATGTGTCTGTTTTATGCCAGTGCCATGCTGCTTTGATTACTATAGCCTTGTAGTAGAGTTTGTTATCAGGTAGTATGATACCTCCAGCTTTATTCTTCTTTTTCAAGAAAAAAAATATATATAGTCAATTCATAGTCAGAAGTTGAAACTAAAAACATACCATAAAAAGATGAACTACTTAGGGCAGTGGTTCTCAACCTTGGCTGCACATTAGAATCACCTGGGAATCTTTTTAAAATCCTGATTTCTGGGCCTCATCCTCCGGAAATTCTGTTTCTTTGTTATGGGGTGGGGCCACAACATTAGTAACAAAGAAACAGAATTTCCAGAGGATGAGGCCCAGAAATCAGGATTTTTAAAAGATTCCCAGGTGATTCTAATGTGCAGCCAAGGTTGAGAACCACTGTGATAGACAAAAGATGAGTTTCCTAAATACATAGTGAGCCTTTATAAATCAGTCTGAACAAAAATCAGTAACCCATCTCAGCTGGCAAGCACAGAAGCCTTGTCTGTTTTGATAACCACTGCTCTTCTGTTGCTCAGAGACCACACCCAACATGTATGCAAAGAACCTAAAGAAAAAACGGGTAAGCAGCATGAATAAAACAAAGCACATGTAAGTATGCTTAATCTCACTAATAAATAAAGAAACGTAATTAAAATAAAATGCAACTTTTATATTGACAAAAATGGAAAAGCTTGATAACACCCTGTTTTGGGCAGAGGTTTGAAGAAAACCGATATTTTCAAACATTGTCTGTGAAGGGTTTAAAGGGATATAATTCTTGGGCTAGAATTGAGTGATATCAATCAAAATTTTAGCTGTCCATACCTCCATGATTTTAGTCTGCAGACAAATGATTATCATATAATAATATGTATGTAAGTATGCTCATTTAAGGAATATTTTGTAAGAGTGAAATATAGGAAAACACATGAATAGTATTTTTATAACTATAGACAATATTTGATGAACACTCATCTGGTACTTACCTCTTCAGTATGTGTTTCACCAGCAATATTTCATTTAATACATTCAGTAAACTTAGGAAATTGATTCTATTAACATTCTTTAGTCTCAGATGAAGGCAGATCCAAAGGTAGATGATGACACAGAAAAGTTTTAGGGCTTCATTTTTTCTCCTCTTTCTTTTAATACCTAGTGCAACATACCATTCTAGATGTTTCATGGCTTTCAATGCATTTAATTTTATATAAGGTAGGCTTCTTATCATTTTCCTCATTTTCAGCGGCTGCACTAGTTTACAATTTCACCTACAATGCATGAGGGTTCCTTTGTCCTCCCATCTTTTACCAAAATTTATTCTTTGTTTTTATTGTTGTTTAATAATTCTGACAGGTGGTGGGTGATATCTCATTGTGTTTTTAATTTGTGTCTCTGATGATTAGTAAGGTTTAGCATCATGGGAGGGGTAGGGGATGGGGCATGGCCAAAAAAGGTGAAGGGGATTAAGAAGTACTAATTGCCAGATATAAAATTAGTCATGGGGTTGTAAAGAACAGCATAGGGAATATAGTAAATAATATCGTTAGAACAATGTATGGTGCCATATGGTTACTAGACTTAGTGTGGTGACCACCTTATAAGGAAGATAAAAGTCTAATCACAGTGTTATACACCTTAAACTAAAAAAAATATGTTACTATAATTTCAACTATAATTTAAAAATAAATTTTAAAATAATTTCATTGTATGGATGTAACACAATTTGTTTATCCATTAGCCTGTTGGTGGACATTTAAATTGTTAACCTATTTTGGCTATTACAAATAAAGCCTATATAAACATTAAGGTAAAATTTTTAAAACTGATTCTCTAAAATAATCAACATAATTTATAAACCTCTGGCTAGGCTAACCAAGAAAAAAGAGAAAAGACAAATTAGCAACATCAGAAATGAAAAGGAGTTATCAGTGAAATATGCCAGTCAAAGAAAGATAAATATCACATGATCTCACTCATTTGTGGAATATAATGAACAACATAAACTGATGAACAAAAACATATCCAGAGACAGAGAAGCATCAATCAGACTGTCAAACCTCAGAGGGAAGGTAAGGGAGGGTGGAGGTAAGGGGGAGAGATCAACCAAAGGACTTATATGCAAGCATATAGGCCTAACCAATGGACACAGACAACAGGGGGGTGAGGGCATGAGTGGGGGCGATGGGAGGTAATGTGGGGATAAGGACACATATGTAATAACTTAACCAATAAAAAAAAGAAAAAGGGTTATCGCTACTCATCTTATAGTTGTTAAAAGAATAATAAAGAAATACTATGGACAATTCTATGCCCACAAATTTGACAACTTAAATAAAATTGATCCATTGCTTGAGAGACACTAGCTACCAAAACTCACACAAGAAGAAATAGATCACTTTAATAGGCCAATATCTATTTCAAAAATTAAGTTATAATTAACAATCTTCCAAAAATTACCAGGCACCGATGGTTTCAACAGTAAATTCTACCAAATAGTTAAAGGAGAAATAAAGTCAAGGCTTCACAACCTCTTGCACAAATAGAACTACAGGAAAAACTTCCTAACTCATTCTCTGAAACCAGCATTACCTAAACAATAACACAAAATAATGACACTGCAAGAAAGAAAAGCTATAGACCAACATCTCTAATGAATGTGGATGTAAAAATTTCCTACAAAATATTAGCAAATTGAACAATGTATAAAGAGCATTATACCTCATGATCAAGTGGGATCATTTGCAAGGCAACCAAATATTCGAAAATCAATCAATGTAATATACCGCATCAACAAGCTAGACAAGGAAAATCATATAATCATATCAATTGATGCAGGAGAGCTTTTACATTTTGTTGACAAAATTTAACACCCATTCATGATACAAAACTCTCATTAAACTGAAAGTAGAATAAACTTCAATTTGATAAAGAACATTTACAAAGAACCTATGGCTGACATCAGTGAGAAACTGAATGTTTCCCCTTAAGACAGAGAACAAGGCAAGCCTGTGCTTTCTCACCACTCCTATTCAGCATCAGACTGGAAGTCCTGCCTAGTGCAGTAAGACAAGAGAAAGAAATATAACTGCTAGAAATATAATTCCTGGCTAGTATAGTAAGATATATATGAATGACAGGAAAAAACAAAATTGCCTATATGCACAGATATGATTATCTATGTAGAAAACACAAAAGGATTCACAAAAAAACTTCCTGGAACTAGTAAGTGAGTGTCACAAGGTTGCAGGTTACAAAGCAAATGTGCAATAGTCAATTGTGTTTCTATTTTTCTGCACAAACAATAGAAATTTGAAATTTAAAAAAAAGATTATTTTCATAGCTCCCCCAAAACTGAAATACTGCCCTAACCGGTTTGGCTCAGTGGATAAAGCGTCAGCCTTTAAGGGAGAAAAAGAAAGGTAATAGAAGGGTCCCAGGTTCAATTCCGGTCAAGGGCACATGCCTGGGTTGTGGGCTTGATCCCCAGTAGGGAGCATGCAGGAGGCAGTCAATCAATAATTCTCTCTCATCATTGATGTTTCAATCTCTCTCTCCCTCTCCCTTCCTCTCTGAAATTAATTTAAAAAATTTTTTAAAAACTGAAATACTTAGGTGTAATACTAGGTATAAATCTAGTAAAATATGTATAAGATATATGTCCGTGTCCTTTAATAGGCAAATTGATAAACTAGTATATGTATACAATGCAATATTTTTCAATGATAAAAAGAAATGAGCTATCAAGACACAAAGAGACACAGATGAATATTAAATGCATATTGCTAAGTGAAAAAAAAGCTAGTCTGTTAAAGTTACATAATGTATGATTCTTATTATGTGACATCCTGGAAAAGATAAAACTGTAGAGACAATAAAAACAAATCAGTGGTTGCCAGGAGCAGGGGTTCCAGGGGAGAGAGAAAGTTTGAATCAGTGAAGCACAAGGAATTCTTTTTTTTCTTGTAGGATTGCAAACCATTCACTATGATACTGCAATGACAGATGCAAGACTCTAAGCATTTGTCAAAGCCCATAGAACTTTTCAGCACAAAGCATGAACCTTAAAGTTTGTATATTAAAAAAAATAATTTAGGAATATAGAGGTTCCCAGATGGAATTCAGAATATAACCAAGCAACCTAAGTGTATTACAAATGTACACAATGACCTCACTGAAGAAGGTTGTGGAGAAATGTGCTGAAATTAAAATTAAAGACATAAGAAACTATCCATAGGTGATGTGCTGTAGTTCATAAATGTGTATACTACAGAGATATAAATGAACTATTCTGATACCGCTCTACACTTACATTTGAAAGGAACAATGAGGTGAATGGATGGAGCATGGTGGGAGCCAGATGTCTCACTGTTGGATTGGCACGTACATATCTGCAAGGAGAGGAGGCTAGAATAACCACTGTGGTAATGAATTAGAGTTGGAGATATTACTAAGAACTCGCATTTACATTAATATAGATAACAGATGGTTACATACAGAAACATGTAATAATATGTATATATACACCAGTTAGTGTACACACATACATTTCCTTGTTCTTTCATCGCAAGGGTCAGGAAGAGGGTCAAGAAGCAACCACACCACAATAGCAATGAGCACACCTAGCATCCAAATCTTGGTTTCAACACTTCTCTCTAGGAGAACGAAGCTCCTTAGAGAGTGGCTGATTCTAGGACTAGCGCAGAAATATGTAAGATGAGCTGGTGCACCCTGTAGTGCTAGAAGGCAAGAAATACTCCCCACAAAAAAATAAAAATAGCCCTAGCTGGTTTGGTTCAGTAGATAGAGCGTCGGCCTATGGACTGAAGGGTCCCAGGTTCAATTCCAGTCAAGGGCAAATGCCCAGGTTGTGGGTTCATCCCCAGTGGGGAACATGCAGGAGGCAGCTAATCAATTATTCTTTCTCATCATTGATGTTTCTATCTCTCTCTCTCTCCACCTTCCTCTCTGAAATTAATAAAAATATATTTAAATAAGTAAATAAATAAAATAAAAACAAACAAATGGAAAAACAAGCCAAAAGAAACACACACACACACACACACACACACACACACACACACACACACACAATGATGGGGATATATAAAAAAAACACAGGAGTGGACTGAAAGGATTCCCAATGGTTGATGCTGAAACAGTCTGAGCAACAAAATAAATAAAATAGTATTCAATTATAACCCAAAGTACGAAATAAATATTCATGAGCCTACGCTAATATAAATAATTAAATGAGCAAAGAAATGGGGGAAAATAGACAAATCTTCCATGCAGGAGAATTCCAAATAATTTATGTAGCTACTCTATTTTCCAGGAGGGGGAGCTTAAACCCCCACTCCTTAAGTGTGGACTGTGCATAGTGATCTCTTTCCAATGAAAGGGAGAAAAAGAAAGGTAAATTTATAGAGGAGAAACCTGATAAACACTACTTGAGCCAGGTGATCAAGGTCAACTTCAACAATCATAAATCATGTTGGTAGTATGCACCCTTGATTATGTGAAGACAAGGGCACTTTACCCCTGTGCTCTTCCTCCCAAAAACTTGTAAAAAAAAAAAAGCCTAATCATAAGAAGAAAATCAGATAAATTCTTACATCTTACCAGGGCTCCTCAAAATCATCAAGGTTATCAAAGACAAGGAAGGCCTGAGAAAGCGCCTCAGCCCAGAGGAACCTAAGGAGACATGATGACTAAACGTAATGTGGCACCTTGGATGGGATCCTGAAATAGGAGGACATTAGGTAATAACTCCCGAAGAAAGCATGGGCTTTAGTTAATAATGTATAAGTATTAGTTTATTGTAATTATACCAAATGGATCACACTATTGTACATTGTTAATAGTTGGGGGAAATGGAGATGAGGTACATGAGAACCCTCTGTACTGTCTTCTCAGTGTTTCTGTAAATACAAAACTCTTGAGATAAAATTTTAAAACCCCACATTTATATAAAAATATTGTTCTGACTTAACTCCCACGTGATTTGTAAGAAATCTAACTCCCTCAAGCTGCCCACAAAGTGCCTTGGCACATTCTGCCAATTCTCAAGAGACACCTCTAATGTCCCTTTGTCTACTAGTAGGACTTCTCCCCTCTCGTGGGCTCTTCCCATAGTTGCCTATGGCAATGTCCCCGGCTGAGATATTTTTCCCCAAATAACAACTCTTCCGTCCATGTTTGCTGAAGACACTGCCACTGCTTCTCACTGGAGGAGGCACCTCCACAGTGTCCACTGATCTTCCACCAAAGCTACAAAAGCTGCAGGTATTGATTTAGTTCTTTGTCTGCAACCCCTTTGCCTTGTGTCTTCCATAGGAGCCATGGGGCCTGGCCGGGATTCTAGGCGCAGAGACTGTCTATGCTCAGAATCGTCAGCCTTTCTCTCCAGCACAGGCTCAGTAGCCTTGCCCCAGAGCTGCAGTTTCTCATTCTCTTTCCTTTGCACAAGTTCTTTCTGCAGAAATGCTTGGACCCATCTTGTGGACGAGCCCAACTCTCCTGGCCTCAGAGCGAGGCAGCTACATGGACTGCTGGAGTGAACTCAGTTTAGATGTGGACCTGAGGTTTGGAATATTTGAAAGCAATACTGAACTGGTGGATGTGAGGTTCTTAGCACAATTCCTAGTGCATTATAAATGCTCAGAAGTCTCTGAGTGTACTAATTCCCCATATACCTTCTTTTTTATTGCCATGAGGTCTTCATAATAAAGTGAAATTGAAAACAATTAGTATCTAAAGACTGAAACCAGGGACTTTTTAGCAAGGAGTTACCTCTGCTTAGGAAAACACCTTTATGAGCCATCTAAGTAGAAGACAAGACCCTGTGGAGGTGGGAAGGCAATTGTGCTAAAAAAACAACAACAAACAGATAAATTCTCCTGTAACAAAATGAATAGAAATTAGGGGGAGAACAGAGAAAGAGAAGAGAAGAGAAAAAGGGTCTGACTTAGTGAAGGTTCAATGGACCTAGAACAGGATGCAGGACATTCTATTTTAAAATGTTTGCATTCAAATACCCAGAAAAGTTGGCTATAAATAAGAAGGCCTTTTGTAAGTGGGGAGGGCTTGTGGGAAATCAAGCTCTGAGAAGAGATGGTATCTCTGTCTGTATGAGGTGAAGCAGCATCAAAAAGCATCACTGAAAGAATAAACACCAAGGCTTGGAGTCAGGATGGTCAGGGTATAGAGAGCCACTCAGAATCTTCAGACACCTTTAGGAGAGACATTGGGCTACTCACAATTTACCGGATGGGGTTGCAAACAAAACTTAAAATCTAAAGTTTAAGGGGAAGAATAATTCCAGCTGACATCTGAGTTACAATAGCATCCATTTGAGACTGAGTAAACTGAACTTCAGAGTATTTAAGTGAATTGCTGATCTTCAGAAGACTGGATCAGATTGGAAAAGGGATTCAGCTCACCTCATTGGTGAGTATCTGTGAAAGTGGCCACTTGGAAACCTTGAAAATGAGCTTTTGTCTTTTTTTTAAATATATTTTATTGATTTTTTACAGACAGGAAGGGAGAGTTAGAAACATCTATGAGAGAGAAACATCAATTCAGCTGCCTCCTGCACACCCCCTACTGGGGATGTGCCCGCAACCAAGGTACATGCCCTTGACCAGATTCGAACCTGGGACCCTTCAGTCTGCAGGCTGATGCTCTATCCACTGAGCCAAACCGGTTAGGGCTGAGCTTTTGTGTTGACTAAAAGTCCACTAAACGTCTCCATCTTGTGCCCTTTTAATAAATCATTTCTGCCTGTCAGGTACCAGATGTTCCTTTCAGGACATCAAGACATAAGAACTGACTTGAAGAGCCTCTAGAAAGCAATCCAGACCATGACAGACATCTTTAGTTGGTATCTTAACGTCACTCCCACTTTCCTATTCCACTACTTTGCCTGGGATTCTTTGTTCCTGGCCTATGGTTCACGCTCAGGGTTATTCCGTTGAGAACCTGCCTCTGCCTAAGTCTTGGTTTCCAATTTCCCAGCTGTGTTTGCAAATTGTTAGTTTTTCGAATTTGGCTGCCTTGCCTGACCATGCCTCTGGAGTCATCAGCTAAACCTCCTTCCCACATATTGATTTTTTTTTTAACTAAATTATTAAATTTCTGGTTTCCATCTGGTTTCTAGATCCAAAAATTTGTAATTATAATATTAAGCATTTATTGACCATGTACTATAATGCCAACATAAGCACAAAATTCAACTACCTAAAGACTTCCAAAATGGGAGCGTGGGTAGGTGAGATTAGTACATAGAGCTGTGGGTTGGAGTTAGGAAGTAACTGCAGTGAAGATATGCCCTGATTTCACAGAAGAAGTAGAAGGAAGAGGAGGGAGAAAGAGAGGATGCAGAAATCCAGTCCGAATCTGACCCAATTTCTTGCATAACTGTTTGAGAACAACTAGGAATAGGAAACACTAGTACAGTGGTTCTCGACCTTCTGGCCCTTTAAATACAGCTCCTCATGTTGTGACCCAACCATAAAATTATTTTCGTTGCTACTTCATAACTGTAATGTTGCTACTGTTATGCATCGTAATGTAAATATCTGATATGCAGGATGGTCTTAGGCGACCCCTGTGAAAGGGTCGTTCGACCGCCAAAGGGGTCGCGACCCACAGGTTGAGAGCCGCTGCCCTAGTAGCAATTGAAGTTGAATTGGGGAAACGGGAAGACAGAAGTGTAAATATTGGACAAACTCAAGCATCAGAATGAGAATGGGAACAGGTTAGAAACAGAGTGAGCGGGTCTGTTAGGAACATGCCTGTAGAAGCGGAGTTCACTTTGTTAGTAACTGGCTGGCAAAATATCTCAAGGCCATGGGGTGAGAGTGGCTGGAACTCGTTTTCTTTGTGCAACCTCAGAATTGATGCAATCTAGCAACTTTGTGAGATGTTTTCCCAATGGGCTGCCTGCAAATTGAAATGGACTCTGAGATTGTATTGTGGCTCAAGTCAGTGAAATGATTTCTGCACCCGGGGGGAGAAAAGCTCTTACAGACTTCTCACATCTCTGGCTCTCAGAATGCAGATCGTCTCTCCAGGTTGAGTACTATGGGATGGCCTCTCTTCACTTCTGTCACAGGCCACTAACCTCAGAGGTCTTCTTTCATAGCTGCTTCTCACTTCCTTCAGCTATTGCTTTATTGGAAATAAAGCATGACCTCCCTCCTCAGTGCTTGGCATTTAACTGTTCTGTTATGGTTAACTTTATGTGTCAACTGGCTGGGCTCTGGTGCCCAGTTATGTAGTCTAACAGCCCAACACTAGCCTGTATATGTACACATATATATGGATATGAATATATAGGATATATATGTGTATATGTTCCTCTGGAGACACCTAACTGATTGACTGATATATATTCCAAACCCAACCCAGTGAGAAAATTAATGATTGTGAATGAGCAAAGGTGTTTTATTGCCTTGAGTTCCACTGAGTCATTTAGTGGGAAGGAATAATGATAATAGTAGGAAGAAGGAGAAGGAGGAGGAAAAGCAAAGTAGAAATAGGAGCAGCAGTGAGAGCAGGAAGTAGAGGAAGTGCCCTGAGGTATACATTGAACTTGTTTTTCTGATTAAAAGGAAAATAAAGTTTATGTGCTATGGACACTAGTCACTGTTTTATCTCAAGCCACAAAAGGTGGGTAAAGATAGAGGTAAAGATAGAGATGAGAGAGAACCAGTGGATTCTACAGCATGAGCTTGTCTTCTAGCATCATTAAGAGAAGAAAAGGGACAGTAGCACACTGCTCAGAGCGGGTGCCACTCCAGCTCTCTCTTCTCTGCTTGCTAATGGACCAGCAACCTGGGCATGTGCCCTGACCTAGGATTGAATTGTGACCTCCCGGTTCATAGGTTGACGCTCAATCACTGAGCCATGCCAGCTGGGCAAAATATACTTTAAAAAAAGGAAAAGAAAACCAGTCATCTCTTTTAGAAATTATTAAATAAATCTTAAAGAACCATTTTTGTTCACATTTATATTAGAGAATACCTTTTTGTTACATGACAATCATTTCAGAAGACATTTTTAAATTTGGTTTTCAATTGACATATTTTAGAATTTCCAGATTTTTGTTTTGTTTTTTACATACTATACTTTTTGTTCAATTTAGTGGTAAGCAAATGTTTAAATGTAGTTTTCTATATTTAATGATCAGTTCAGTTCAAATTCTTGCCTTTTGAAATTTTTGCAATTTAGTAGTGAGATCATTTTTGCATGCTTTTCAATTTATATTTTGTCAGGCCCTTTGATATATAAATGTCTTTGATTAAAGTTTAACAAATGTACCCTCATTTAAAGAATATTTAAATAGTCTTCACTTATTTATTCATTTATTAATATTTTTTTTAGTATCTACTATTAAAAACCAAATGTTTTTTAAGAGTTTCATTTCCTCTATTAATCCAAAACAGAGTTCCCAAGGTCTTAATGTAATCCATGCCACTCTGATCATGTAGAAAATGCCCTATCTGTTATTGCCAAAGGGATGCTTTCATGGTGACAAGCAGAAATGTCAGGGCACTTACATTTTTGCCCAAGACTGATCCATTTATAGCTTGGACTAGTAGGAGGATATTATTCTTTCTGCCAAAAGGCGTTTGAAATGTCTATTCCTTATTTTCACAGACAAGGAAGAAAATGCAGACTCGCTCCAAGATATAGATCTAGTGATGAGGTTAAAGAGACACCTGAAAAATCACATAGCTATTTTTGCTAAGATGTAAAATTCTGCTAGCATTTTGCAGAGCATATTGAAGTAGGGAAAATTTCTACACGATGTAAGAATGATGGGTTCATGGATGCTGATTGCATTATCAAGACATACTAATTAACAAATAAATAATTAAGCAACACAAGGCCTGTGCTATGAATCAGGGATATGATTAATCCATTCTGTGCACCTGAGCTCACTTCCACACAAAGTAAAACAAAAACCTCAGTGGTTTTTGTTTCAAACTGAGCTGAAACAATTGCTAAGACCTTCTGACATGCATAAGACAGGTTCTGAGGCTGATGCACAGTGTGGACACATGAGATCTCCCAGAACCAGCGAGCTCTGCACAAGATTTAGAATGTTAGCCATATGGCCAGTGAGTCTTGCAGTTCTCACAGACGATGCCCTGGAGCTCCGTGGTTCTTTTTTTGTGGTTCCTTCTTTGTGGTTCCTTCATTGCATATACTTATGGAGAGAAAAGTATATGTTGTTGATTCTAGCAAGTATTCGTTTAGTAATTCTCAAAATATTGTTTTGCCACCAATTTCTTTTAAGCCTGAATTAAGATCTCCTTTAATTTTTGCTCTTTGTTTTAAAATGCACAGGGTAAACCCCACCTGGTAATTATAGTCTTGATGTTTCATACCCAGAAGTGTCAAAACCTGGTCATGTTTATCGGGGAAAAGAGATCCAAAAGAACTTTAGAAAATATAAAGCATGTAAATCAAAATCCCACTGAGAAGCCATGGCAGGTATTTCAAGTAGGAGGGGCTTTAACGGAGGGCAGTAAAAGCTTAGTAATCATTAAAAGGCCTGCAAGTGCAAATGTTAGGGAAGCTTGAAGAAGGAAGTCACAGCTGCCCAAGGTACCACCAACAGGTGTTGTCATGCAAAATCGCATGTCTGCCCAAACCCTTGGTTCTACCGATCACGATGAAAATGGCTTCCTTCAAAACCTTGCATGTGAGCCTCTCAGAACAGAATATACACCAGAATCCTATTGGCACGGGATGGGAGGAAACGGGGTCCCATGCTTTTGGCACCTGCCATACATAAAAATGCTGAGTGCCAACAGATGAGTGTTTGGCCCATCAAGGTACACTTTCCTTTTATTTATTTAGCCTTCTTGGTACTCACATGATGATGGAATTTCCTCTAAGTTCATTTGTCATTGCTGTAACCTCAATACCTACCTTAATAAACGTTGGGCATCAGAGAATGAGTACCTGGGTTCATAACTGTGAAAGCCAACCTCTCCCACTTTATTCCACTCTTTACTAGAGGAAAGGAATCGTTCCATTTCCGCTACCCATCAGATCAGAGAAGACAGAAACTGCTTTTGATACTCCTTTTCTGCATGAAGAAGTGACTCAATCGTGTGGCCCAGGCAACTCACATGAAAGTCAACTCTCAGGTCTGTCAAAAGGTATTTACTTCACTGGGAGGAAGGAGGAAGAGAAGCCTTTATGAATACAAGAAAGCCAACCTTATCAACTGCTATAATTTCCCCTGGTTTTTAAAGGCCTCATTACAGAGATGGAGGCCATGATTCCACAGGGATTTATGCACTCACCAGGGAAATGGCAGGGAGGGAGATAACAGGGACCATGAACTATTAGCTGAGTTATCACTGAAGCCACACTGTGTATAGCTGTAAGCACTGTATATCGTGGCTTAATTAGAAACACTGGTTAACCCAGAGTCAGACTGACATTTTATCTTCTGGTAACACTTCTATTCCTCAAATGGAATATGTGGTAGCAGTCTAGAAATTGAACCTTGACATTGCATATGTGAACCCAAAAGAAATCAGGCAAGAGGCCTAAAAGATAATGAGACAATAGCATTTACACCCATTTACTCATTTATTTAACACAGGCATTCATTCATTTAACAAACAAGCATTGTGCTAAGCACTCTAGAGAAGATTTTCGTAAGAGAGGTGGTCCTGGAGGCCTAGCAGGCTTCTAGAAGGGAAAAGCGGGGAGTCACATAGTCTCCCTGAAGCTCTTGGAAAAGGTTAGGAGAACAATAGTCTGTCCCCAGAGTGTTTTGGGAGCAGTAAGAGGTAAATGCCACAAAGGCCTACTGCAGAGAACATATGTTCATAGACATATACACATATGCACCTATATGTGTGTAAGCATCAGGGGTGACAAAGACTCCAGGGGTCCCAGCAGGAAGAAGGACCTGAGGCAGACATGAAGACTGCCAGAATTTTCAATGTGTTCTCTGAGCCACACCGCTCCATGACACATCGTGAGACATTTGTCACCCTGGAAGCTTTGTGAAGCACGTGTAGGCTATAAGGAGAAATGGGCATTCCAGGGGCAGCAGGGGGAAATAGGCACTGTGCATGGCACTGATGGGAAGCAGGCCCCGTCGGGCTTGAGCAAAAAGTCCTCCAGCAGAGAGAACTGGATGTGGCTGGGCATGGACGGCGAAGAATGATAATGCAAGGCATTAGCCAACCAGGGATCCTGGGAAGCCAGCGGAGCCTAGAAAGTTTAGGCCAGGGTCACCAGCTGGTAAGTAGAGGCAGTGAGCCTGAGGGTCCTGGTCCATGCCATGGGACCTCTGGGGAGAGTGATGAACAGATATTTAGAAATAGCACTGTACTGTTATTACTGCAAATTAAGTCTCAAGGAGTAATCATAAGGAAGATGCCCGACTTACAGTATTTCCAAGTGCCACCAGGCCTCTTCCAGGGCCTATAGGAGTGCTGCTGGCAGCTGACCTTGAAACCAATATGGGCCTGGCCAGCGAGATAACCCATGGGAAAGGCGGCAGTCCCTGTTGTGCTTGAGGAACTGTCTCTAGTGGAGTGGTGGCAGCACTCCAGCAAAGGGGAGCTCAGGGCTGCGGGACAGAAAACACCCAGAGCAACGGCTGCATGGTGTTGTGCACGAAGCCTCCCCAATAAGTAAGGAAACAAAACAGAAATCAGACTGGAGCAGCCAGATCAGGCCTCGTGGGGAGGAGGTTGACAGGCATGCAGCAGAAGGTCAAACACAGGAACCAGAGTGGAAAGAGTTCCTAAAGAACTGCATGCCAGCTGTCAAAACTGGCAGTCCTCCTGCTGCCCAAGGCCGGCCCCACCTGGCTGGAATTTCTGGAGACAAATGATGAAGTGAAGCCCACAAGTGAAGTGGAAGGTTTCAGCCCAGGTGCATCCTCTGGGCCAGTGTAGACCCTGCATGCCCGGTCTCTTGCTCATTAGTAGGCACAGAGCAGGTGGGTAAGAAATACTCTTGCAATTGCGTGGGAGAGGAGGAGCTGTGCCACGCTCAGATTCAATATCAGAGAGTGGTTCCCGAGGAAAGTACTCTTACCTGGGGACCAGGAGGTCAGTGCCATGGCGCAGAATTCAGCCTAAAGAACCAGCAAATTTGGATTCCAAACCAAACACTGTCTCAGAACCAGATTATGATGCAAGGTCCAAGGGTGTACCCACTTGTCAGACTAAATCACATATGTGGTCTCCATTGTCATGGTAGACTACTCTCATTAAATAAATGTTAAACAACTATTTTAGAAGGGTGCAAAAGTTATACAGTTATTCTATTAGAATAAAAGATAAAAAAAATTATAAGCTTGTCCTGGGTGCCATGCCTGTCTGTCTCTGCTTCCTTTCCCCCTATGATCTGAGCCAGTGATGGCGAACCTTTTGAGCTCAGCGTGTCAGCATTTTGAAAAACCCTAACTTAATTCTGGTGCCGTGTCACATATAGAAATTTTTTGATATTTGCAACCATAGTAAAACAAAGACTTATATTTTTGATATTTATTTTATATATTTAAATGCCATTTAACAAAGAAAAAAAATCAACCAAAAAAATGAGTTCGCGTGTCACCTCTGACACGCGTGTCATAGGTTCGCCATCACTGTCTGAGGCAGTTGTATGTCTGCAGCCTCCATTTCCTGGCCTGCACTTTGCCCATAGGGCTGTTTGAGGAGCAAGCAGTGTATGCTCAGCAAATGGGGGTTATTTGTCTGAGTTCTGCCAGTGGGTGTTTCCCCTTAAGGAACTCACCTCTTCTGTCTGAAAGTCAAGGTTCTTACATGCAAAATGGGGGCCTTGGACTAGAGAGCCCCTACAGAATCCAGTTGAGATTTCTGTTTTCCGCTGCTGTGTGTCCCAGAGCAGCACCAGGTGAAGAACAAGCATTGCTCCTGGTAGCACCTGGCAGCAGGGAGAAGTGACTGTCCCCAGGTTACTTAGAGTCCTGGACATAAACTATAATGCAGCACACTTATTTGTACATGTTTATTATGGACTCTGAGATGTTTTCCTTGGGATAGACATCATGCAAGAAATAGCTGGTCACATGTGTATACATATGCAATTTGCATGGATGGTGTCACATGGCTCTCCACAATTGCAGTACTAGCCCATCCTTCCATCAGCAGAGCATGTGCCCACCCATAACCCCACATCCCTGCCAATGCTAATGCTAATGCTACCCAGCTCTCTAATTCACCAGTTTAGTCGGCATAAAGGGGTAGCTCCCTAATATCTGATTACCAATACTAGTACAGTGGGACCTTGACTTACGAGTTTAATTCGTTCCGTGACGGAGCTCGTAACTCAAATTACTCGTATGTCAAATCTTAAAGTGAACGAGTGAGACACTTGATGCTGGCTGATGTTGCGGTGTTCACTGTGACATTTGCTGCGCCAACTAGCGGTGGGGTATCTGAAGCTGGCTCGTAACCCGAATTTTAGCTCGCAACTCAAAGCAAAAAATCGGCCAAGAGACGGCTCGTATCTCGAAAAACTCGTTAGTCAGGAAACTCGTAAGTCAAGGCCCCACTGTACTCTTGGACTCTCACCTATGCTCAAAAAACTTTGGTGGGTTCATTTTCTAGAAATGTCCTTCTCACTGCCTTTCTTCACTGTTCTATTGGAATTGCTGTCTTTTTTTTCCCCTCACTGATATGTGGGAGTTTCCTGTATGAGAATGTTAACGTGTGTGTCAGGGGCGCTTTCTCCTAATGCTTCCCAAACCACAAATCCTCAAAGTGCTGGTCATATGCTAAATTCCGAGTCAAGAAGGAGAAACTGATTCTCCTACTGACTCTGCCTCACACTCTGCCACCGGCACCCTAAGCAGCTGTGTTTGTGCCCAGCGTGTCTAAAATCTCTCAGTGAAACACTTCTAATGGCTTCTGTCCTCACCCTCTGGCTGAACAATGGGGTTGCAACCAAAAACTGCTGGGGTGGCAGAACTGGAGGAAAGAGGTATTATTTTGTTTTCTTAAGTGAGCCAAACAATATCTATCATTTAGATTTATCAACTAAAACAGGTCCTCATTAGGAGAGGTACCTCCATTAACGTCAGTGATTTTCACTAATTTCTTTTTACCACAGATTTTTCATCGGTGACAACTTTCTTGGCCTCAGCATTCTGCGGTGTCATAATAGGCAGCTGGTGAAGAAAGAGCCCAAAGCCCAAAGAAGATGGAGAAATCTGGTCCAAGCAACGCACACATATTTTTAATGAAGAGTTTCTTGTTATGCGCATTAGAGATTTCAAAAAGGTCTATGTCGTATCCACTAGAAAATGAGAATCCTCTCATCCATATAACGTTGCAGCCTGGTGTGACAGTCGGTCATTCTGAAGCTTCAGTTTCTGAATCTGTACTATGGGGACAACACAGTGTGTGCATAAAGACAGGGAGCTTAACAAGATGTTTGATTGAGTTTCTGCTTAAGCCTAGAATTTATTTATGTCTAAACCCTTCATGCCCTGGTCCTTCAACCTCCCCACCCAACCCTTGTGAGAAATATCTCATAGGAACAGCCAAGGTACCTCAGCAGCTGTGGTCAGTAATGCTGGAAACGAAGCGTTTGTTGATTGTGTTGTGCTTCTGTAAACCTGGAACGGGATGCTGTTGGAAGCCCAGTAGTAATTGTGCATCTGGACTATCCCCCTCCTGCTCCAACAGGCTGTCACTGGCAGAGAAACATGCTCCATTGGTGAAGACACGCTTCCAGTCACAGCTTTCCTGAGCAGTATTTAAAGTCCAGAGCTGTGATTTGCAGCTCAGTGCAGAGAGAGCAGAGAACCAGGATCTGTGGATGAGACCCAAGCTGCAAAATGACTCACAGTGAGAGACAGGGTTTGAGATGCATAAAGAGAGGAAACGAGTGCTTTCAGGATCTCTAATGCCTCAAAGGTCTGTTCCTCTCTTCCCCTGGAAAGCTTCTCTGATGAATACAGCCTACGTTGATCTCTTCCCTCCCCGATTAGCTGTCTTAGTCTGTGCTCTCCAGAGAACCATAGATAGATAATCAGGGTTTTGTATATCTATCTATCGTCTAGATATATTTATCTATAATATCTATGTACCGATAGATAGATAGATAGATAGATAGATAGATAGATAGATATTAGAATCCTGACTAACACAATTGGTGTATAGATGGATTTGTTATGAGGAATTGACTCACTTACTTATGGGGGCTGATAAGTCACACAATCTGCCATCTGTCAGCTGGAGATCTAGGAAATCTGGTGGTGTAATTTAATACGAATCCAAAGACCTAAGAACCAGGGGAGCTGATGGTGTAACTCCCAGTCCAAGGTCAGGAGAAGATGAGATGAGCTGTCCCAGCTCAAGCATTGAGGTGAGGGAGGAAAAGGGCCTGTGTGGGGGAATGAATTCTTCCTTCCTCTGCCTTTTGTTCTATTCAGGTCCTCAATGGATGGATTCTGCTTTCCTGAGTGCTCAATAGAAATGCTAGTCTCATCCAGAAACACCCTCAAAGACACACCCAGAAATAGTGCTTAATCTGGGCACCCCATGGCCAGTCAAGTTGACACATAAAATTAAACATCACACCAAACCCATCCCACATTAAGGTGGCCAACTCATTCTGGTTTCCCTGGGATTTTCCTGGTTTTCAAGCTGCAAGTCCAGTCTCCTGGGAAACTCCTCAGTATGTGGCACCACCCTGCCCATAATGCCTGGATTAAGCATTTTTTCACTTGATAATATTGGATTTAAGAATTTAGCCACAGGAGCAGCCAACTCTTATTGGGTGTCTAGGGAGTCAGATGAGCTAAGCCTTGAGGACTCCCTGCCCCCATATGGCTTTATGCCTCTTTATTTTCCCACAACATTTTATAAAGTGCTTTTTCCATACCTCACACTCAGACCTTGTTACTACATACCATTGTCCAAGATAAGGAACCAGAGATCCTTGGAGAAGTAGTAGATTCCAGGACTAGGCCTGGGAATATTTTCCCTGGGTCCAGATGATCCTGGAACCACTTGTGATGCCATAAAGTTATAAAGTATGTGTGTTTTTTAAAGTGTAGTGCAGGAGTGTGTGGGAAGAGCACAGAAGACAACATGAAGGAGTCCCTAATGACCAAATCTGAGACAATTTTAGCAACAAAATGAATAATAATGATCCATTTTAACCCTTGAAATACAGTAAATGCGCATGCTGAGATAGATAGATAGATAGATAGATAGATAGATAGATAGATAGATAGATAGATAGATAGATCTAATAAGATAAATAATAAACGATTATAGCAAAATTACAATCAGTGGAAAATTCGAGGTGAGTCGAGTTCTTCTGGGGCATCCCCCAGCCACAGAAGGCATGCCATGGGATGTCCTGGGCATCGCTGTCCAATCAGACCCCTCTATGGACAGTGTTTGTTTTGGAGCCCCCCATTGGGTTTGCCAAGGCTGTATCAATACCACATCAAGATCCTTGCTCATCTTGCTTCCTCTCCCCTTTCCTGTCACAGGTGTTGGGTCTGCACTATGGACTGAGACTTTTCCTATCCAGTCCTGTGCTTCCTCCTCCTTTGTGTCTCACGGGCATTACCCACCAATATTCCTCTTGCACTCCTCTGTCTGTCTCTGTATCTGCTTCCCAGAGAAGCCCAGTGGCACACGCATCATAAGAAAGTGAATAATGACATCAATGATGTCTTGGATTTTTTTCTAAATAAAAATCCCCTTCTCTTCTGCCTGCAATACTACCCTACAACTCTCTTCCAAGTTACTTAACTCTTTGAGTTTCAGTTTTCTGATCTATATAAAAAGAGACAATATCCACCATAGTATTAAGATAAGCATATTGATGACTATCAAAGCATTTTTATAAAATACTATGTAAATGCTTGGAGAAAAACACAAAGTAAGTCCAGGATAGTGTTCCCCTCTCACCATATTATTGCACATTAGTTAAATGAAGAAAAAAAAACAACGCACAAAGTGCCTGGCTCATAATAAGTGGAATGGGAAAATAGACAAAAATGAACAACTCTGAGAGTAAATATGATAGAGATATCAAATCTACACAAGACATGGAGCTCTTATATGCTGATAGTGGAGGTAAAAAAAGATTTTGCAAAACAGTTTGGCATTATCCCTCAATTGGAATAGTTTAGTGGTTCAATTTATTTAATAATTCTACAAATATTCAGGCTTTTATATTTCTTCTTCCATTGGTTTTGATAAGTTAAATTTTCCTAGAAACTAATCCATTTCACCTAATTTTCAAGGTAGCATGAAGTTGCTCCTATGGGTTATCTTATTTTTAATTGCTGATTGTATCTGTAATTATACCTCTTTTACTCCAGATACCATTTGTGTCCCTTCTATTCTCTTATTCTTCTTTTATGTGTGTTTATTCTTGACCAAGTTTTGTCAATATTGACAGTTTGTTTCAATGATCCAAACTTTGGTTTGTTGATGGCCCTTTTAGTGGTTTTCTATTTCATTAATTTTTCATTCTTATTTTATCCTCTTGCTTTCTAGCTTCTTTGAATTTGCTGGATGTTTGTTTGTTTTTGTCAACTTCTTGATTTGGACCCTTACATTGATGCTCTAGCCTTTTTTTTTAACATGAATGTTTAGGCTATCAATTTCCCTCAACGCATTCTTGTTTCTGCATCCTATATCATCAGCACTGAAGAAACACACCGTCAACAACCCCATCCTTCTCTCCAGAGGTAACCATGATGCTGACTTCTAACACCATAAATTACTCTGGCCTGTTTATAATGTCTATCATTAAAATTATGTCATTTTCTGTGCTTGTTTTTTGCCTTTATTTTCTATGATCCTTCACTTTTCTTTTCACATATTCTATTTCTTCATTTTTGCTCTTTTCCATAGGGAAGAATTCAGCAATTTGCCAATTAGTTCCTCAACTATAAAGTTCTACTCAATCTCAACTAATGCAAATTTGTTAATCCTCACCTGATTTTTCCATTCATTTTTAGAGAGACAGTGAGAAGGGAGGGGGAGAGACAGAGAGAGAAACATCGATGTGAGAGAGACACATCAATTGGTTGCTTCCCACAGGTGCCCTGACCAGGGCAGGAGATCGAGCCTGCAACTAGGTATGTGCCCTTGACTGGAATTGAACCTGGAATCCTTCAGTCTGCGGGCATATGCTCTATCCACTGAGACAAACCGTCTAGGGCAGGGGTCCTCAAACTACAGCTCACGGGCCACATGCAAATACAAATATTGTATTTGTTCCCGTTTTGTTTTTTTACTTCAAAATAAGATATGTGCAGTGTGCATAGGAATTTGTTCATAGCTTTTTTTTTAAACTATAGTCCGGCCCTCCAATGGTCTGAGGGACAGTGAACTGGCCCCCTGTTTAAAAAGTTTGAGGACCCCTGGTCTAGGGCCTGTTGCAATCTTTATTTCAATAATTATACTTGCACAACTAGTATTTCCACTTTGCTGTGTGTGTGTGTGTGGTGTTGGTGTTTTTGTTGTGTGTTGCTATACTCTTCTTTACCTCTCTCTGCATGTCTGTTATGCTCACTTAGTTTGAATGCTCAGTCTGTCTCCTCTGATACCTCTGACGCCAATGAGATCTGTACTCATTTGTTATTTTTCTCTTGATACAGTTGTGCTCCTCAGATGTCTCATTATTTTAGCCTATGAGCTTGTCTTCCCCCTGGAGATATGGCGACTCCAAGAGGCGATGCAAATGAGGAAGAAACAGAGGCCAGACCTTCAATTCAGATGAGTTTAAGGAGCCAGGAAAGAGGGAGGGTGAACCCTAGGACAAAAAGATCTTGCTCTGCACACCCCAAAAACCTTCTCAGGCCAGGGCTTTTCTCTCAGTCCCCATGGAGAAGCAACAGGTGGAGGAGGCTGTTCTCAGAATGCAAGCCACAGCCTT
>NW_005354238.1:88293-95319 GCF_000412655.1 Myotis brandtii | reverse complement strand
GGGGAGGCGGTCGGTGAAAAAGTAAGTATCTGAGGCTATTCTGTCCCTGCTTATTTCCTACACTCTTCACCCATTTTGGCATCTATGCTGCATAATCATCCATGAGAATGCCTGCCCAGGCTCTTGGGTGAAGAGGAGCAACAGTGGAATTCCAAAATTTGTCCTCTCCCAGCCACACTGTACACAGATAAACTCAGCTGACAATAGCTCTCTGTTCTCCAGGGGACCAATGGTTGCTCCCTCCTTGATAGTTTCTCATCATAGATTCTCTAGGTTGTTTTGGGGAGAGGAAGCCAGGCAAATTAAAAGTGGCCAGGAGACACTTTTAAACTCGTACTCAAATAATTGGCTAAAGATTTTGGACAAGATAAATCAAGTAATGGGGATTAAACCTAATGTGTTTGAAGTGGGGAGGGCCATAATACTCACAGCACACTATACACATGGTCATAATTCCTGGGTGGTTTACACAAGGGCCAACATCCTGATTCAAATCCTGGTTCCACTTCTTAGTAACTTGAGACTTTGGGCGAGTTACTTGGTCACTTTAATTCTCATTGTTTCCATCCTATCTAATAAAAGCCTACTATGCAAATCTACCGAACTGCGGAACAACTGGTCGGCAGGGGGCAGGGCTGGTGAGCAGGCGGCACCATGCAAACCAAGGCAGGTGCCAGTGGGCAGAGGGAGGGGACAGCAATCGGGCAAGGCGTCGGTGACCGGCGGTGGAGGATGGGCGATCAGGGGACGGGGCTGGCTGCTCGCCAGCCGGGTGTGTCCCCTGATCAGCCCGTGGGTTGCCTCCCGCAGAGAGAGGCCAGACTGCAGCTTAGACCTGCTCCCTGTGTGGGACATCAGTTGATATCCCCCAAGGGCTCCTGGTCTGCAAGAGGATGCAGGCCAGGCAGAGGGACCCCCCCTCAAGTGTACAAATTTTCATGCACTGGGCCTCCAGTCTATAATACAAAAGTCATCACTGTACACCACATTGTGCTAAATATGTAAATGAATACAAAGCACTCAGAATAGTACTCAAGATTTTATTTATTATTATAGTCTAATTGCCTTTTTAAAAGGAATCTTCATCAATGAAATTATGACAAAGGAGCTAAGACTAAATAATAGGGAAACGATGATCTCTTCAATAAGTGGTACTGGAAAAATTGGACAGCCACATTCAAAAGAATAAAACTGGACCAATATCTTATCTCACATACAAAACAATAACTCAAAGTGGATTAAAGACTTGAATGGAAGCCCTGAAACTCTTAGAAGAAAACATAGGCAGTAAGTTCCTTGACATTGGTCCTGGTTGTGGTTTTTTTGGCTCTGACACCGTCTTCAATAAGTGGTACTGGAAAAATTGGACAGCCACATTCAAAAGAATAAAACTGGACCAATATCTTATCTCACATACAAAACAATAACTCAAAGTGGATTAAAGACTTGAATGGAAGCCCTGAAACTCTTAGAAGAAAACATAGGCAGTAAGTTCCTTGACATTGGTCTTGGTTGTGGTTTTTTTGGCTCTGACACCAAAAGCAAAAGGAACAAATGCAAATATAAACAAGTGGAACTACATCAAACTAAAAAGCTTCTGCACAGAAAAGAAAACCATCAACAAAATAAAAAGGCAACCTACCTAATGAAAGAGAGTATTTGCAATCATACATCCAATAAATAACACTAATCAATAGCAAAAACAAATAAAAAGTAATAGTCTGATTAAAAAGTGGGCAGAGGACCTGAATAGACATTTCTCCAAAGAAGACTTACCATACAGATGGCCAACAGGCACATAAAAGATGCTCAACATCACTAGTCATCAGGAAATGTAAATCAAATCCACAATGAATGGCTATTATAAAAAAGACAAGAAATAACAAGTGTTGGAGAGGATATATTGAAAAGAGAACCCTTGTGCATTGTTGGTGGGGAATATTAAGTTGACACAGCTTCTATGGGGGTTGTCTGAGGTGGGGGTGAGGTGGGTGAAATGGGGAAAGGGGGTCAAAAGGTTAAAATTTCCAGTTATAAAATGAGTAAGTCATGAGGATGTAATGTACAGCATAGTGACTAATTAATAATACTATATCAACATATTTGAAAGTAACTAAGAGAGTATATCTTGAAAGTTCTCATCATAAGAAAAAAAATTGTAACTGTGTGTGGTGATGGGTGTTAACTGGACTATTGTAGTGATCATTTCAAAACATATCCAAATATCAAATTATTATATTGTAAACCTAAAACTAACATAATGTTATATGTCAATTATACCTCAATAAAAGCTAAAGTACTATATTATAATTTTCATAATGGAAATGCAAAAGAATAATATAAAAAGTTATAACACAATAGTTTTATTTATTTTTGTTAACAGTACAAACATCCTTTCCTGATTTCACCCAAAGTTATTATTAATAAAAGTTCAGAGAATGCAGTTAAAAACAAAGGAATATTAGAAACTGCTTCAAATGAAAAAAAAAAGAAGGGTCATCTAGAAGCTGGGAGACCATTCTGTAAGGTGCTGGAGGCCAAGAGCTGACCATTGATCTTAGTTTTCTTTTTCTTTCTTTCTTGCATCTTTTTTTCCCTCTTGCATAGCCCTCTAAGGTTGCTGGAGTTCAGTATCTGTTTAACTCATGTTCTTGACTTGCTGATTCAGAAAATATAGAATAGCCAATTTTTTTTTAGGTTTGGAAATTAAAATTGCTTTGCTCATTTCTGCAAACAACTGCAGAAGAATATTCTAGAAATGTATTGCACTGGAGTAAATGTGTTCTCGGTGAATCATTGAAAAAATCATAAACATAAACATGAAAAGCCCTGCTGTGTGCAAGAGTTCCTCCTCTTGCTGCTCCACTAGAAGCAGAAACCTCCTAGGCCTGGGTGTGGTCTGCATCAGAGCAGGGAAGGGGGGGCTGCAGCCCCTCCCACAAGCAGTGAAGCTGGAACCTGCGCAACACCATCGCTTGTGCCTCAGGTCCCACCAAATCCCCAGATAGTCCTCTGGATTCTGACTGCACCCTCCATCTCTCTTCTGTGTCCACCCGTGTTTCTGGGGCCAGGCTAAGGACTGGGATACTTAGGGTCTCCAGTTCTCTACTTTCAATAGATCCTCCCAGGAAGCTATGTTCAAAATGGTGCTCCTCTTTGCCATTATCCAAACAACATTAGCAAATAACTATGAATTAAGAATTCACCTGCATATCAGCAATAATAAACAGAGGTGGGGGGGGGTGGTCAGAGGCCCTTATCATCCAGTCTCCACTTAAATTCACCTGGGATTGACACTCTACAAATTGAAATCCTTGGAAAATTCTTAGCTTTGTTAAGAAAAAAAATTTATATCTTATCCTCTTTTCTTTCAGTGGTCATCTTCTTCATATTTCTCCTCTCTAAATTTACTGTTTATTTTTGTTTTCTGTTTGTTTTTCCATCAAACACATTACTCCCAGCATCCTTTCTGGCCAGTGGGCAACTACAAAGGCTGTGGCAGGTGTCTGGGTCCTGTCTATGCCAGGTCACAAGATGAGATAAACACGGAGTGCATGGCACAGAATTTTGGGTGACAGACTGAATGGATAAACTCACAAACAGAATCCTTTCAAACGTGTGGGTCGCATTCCCACAATGTGGTTGAACTCATGCTATTCTGTGCCAGGGCAGATAATATAATCGGACATTTGGTGCTCCCCTTACCATGGGCCAAGCACTGTTCTAAGGAATGGCACATCTCATTGGATGCACATATTAAGTTCCCAGCCCAGTACCATGAACAAATGGCATAGACAGTATCCAAAATCATATAGTCCATGTGAATCGAACCTCAAGCATGCCACCACTGTGCAACATAGGGAATTAAGCTGCAGGCTGTTACCTTAAGACCTGCTCTTTTTCTGTGTACAATGTCCTCCTTAATTAAACTCATGGTAGGCCTCCCTCATCTTTCCAGGGAGAAAAAATCAACCTTCTCCACCCTGCAGAGGGAAGGGTAATGCCCTGTGTCCAATTTTCTTTTCATTGCTATTTTTATTATGGAAACACAAATGTTCAGTGACTTCAAAATGAAAACAGGGAAAGTTAATTTTGTCATCCTTATCTAATAAAATTCTTAATGGGTTTCTCACCCATTATCATAAATACTTTTATTGTTTCTAATTTTTTTTCTCAACTTCACAGTAGTATATCTTGCCTTCAAGAAATATTAAAAAATTTAAAAAGAGACATGTTCCTTTGGTTTTTAGATTTCTTAAGTATCATTTGCTAGTTGGGATTTGGTTTTATTTCCTCTCAATTTAGATGAGACTTGTGAGTTCTAAAGGTGGAGTTAGCATTTTTAGCACAAATTTTATGAGTAAAAATTTGGGCTACTTGCCATGAATCATGAAGATGACATAGGACCAGTCTTTTGACTTATCTGGGCTCCATTTGCCCATCTCTAAAAAATAAATCCTGGACTCCTTCCTTCCCTTACTCTCCCTTTCATTCAATAAGAATAACATTTGGTTGCCCTAACCGGTTTGGCTCAGCGGATAGAGCGTTGGCCTGCGGACTGAAGGGTCCCAGGTTCGATTCCAGCCAAGGGCATGTAACTTGGTTGCGGGCACATCCCCAGTGGGGAGTGTGCAGGAGGCAGCTGATCGATGTTTCTCTCTCATCGATGTTTCTAACTCTCTATCCCTCTCCCTTCCTCTTTGTAAAAAAATCAATAAAATATATTTTTTAAAAAGTTTTTTTTAAAGAATAACATATGGTTAATTTAATTGAAGAGTTAATAATGATTTTTGTTTCAAATCTCAGAGTTGTCAGTTCTAGATAAGCTTACTGTGTAGGTGGTGCTGGGTCTGTGGGGGTGAGGGTGAAGGCTTGTGTCTTGAAAAAGGTATCTCTTTTGTAGAACAGTGGTATCAGCATTGCTTGGGAGCCTGTTAGAATGTTAATTCGTAGGCTCCACCCATTCCCTACGGGGTCAGAAATGCTGAGGATGAAACCCTGCAGACAATCCTATATAATCAAAGGCTAATACGCAAATTGTCCCCTTGGGAGTTTGACCAGGAGACCAGGAGTTTGATCGCTTGCTATGAAGTGTGATGGCCACCAGGGGGAAGCATGGAACATGGCGGGCGACTGACCAGCAGAGATGGTGGTGCACCGGTGGTGAGGGAAGAAGGAGGCAGGGAGGAGGGGAACCTGATTGGCCCAGATTGCTGTCCAGGCCTAGGGAACCTACCTGTGCACAAATTTCATGCACTGGGCCTCTAGTATTTTAATTAGCCTTAAGGTGATTATGATGCATGTTAAAGTTAGAGAACCATTGTTGTAAAAAAAAACTCTGTGGTCAGTGTCTCTTTCCCAGGCCTATTAACCCCAAGTCCGCTTCCTCTCTCATTCTTAACCATGGGAAAAATTTATTCCTTAAACAAATATTCATTAAGTGCTTGGTGTATGGCAGGTGATGTTCCAGGCACTGAGGATATGATGTTGAAAACAACAGACAAAAATCCCTGCCACGCAAAACTAACATTCTGACAGGGGATGACAGATAATAAATAAGTAAACATATATTGTATTTAATATAAATTTAAAAATTATATATCCATATAATATCAAAGAGTGACAAATGCAGTAAAGACAAATAATACAGGAGGTAGAATAGTGGATACATAGAAAATATTAGCTTGACTCCTGAACCTAATTTAAATACAAGGAGAAGAAAAATCTATAGTAAAAAGCAAAAAGTATGTCATGAATTCTAAGTAAAACAAAATAACTTTGTGTTTATCCTCCCAACAGCACTCACTTTTAGTATGATACATCTTTGGGGAATTATATACAAACTTGTAAAATAGACGGCTGTACTTCTACCACCATCACAAACAAGAACGTCACCTGACATTCAGGTCAACATCTCATTGCCAGAAGCATCTTGGATCTGAACCAAAGACTTTTAAAGTCTCAATTAATATAGGGATCATATAAGTTCAGTTGTTGTTTTTTTCACTTATTTGTTCACATGTCAGATGACACTAATACATTGTGCTCTCCACAGGGGATTATATATGTTTTCATGTTCCTCAAAACAATTCTTTGAAACTCAAGGAGAAATAAAAACATAATCTTTGCTATCTTAGTGCAATGCCCATCACGCACCAAGTGCTTGACAAATGCTTATTGACGGTGATGATGGGTGTGCTCAGTTTACTAGATTCTCATGTTCTGAAATATTTTCTGTGCTTGTGCTTGAAATAAAGTATCTACTCTTGGACCCTAATGCAATCACCAAGTTAATAACCAAAAGCTATTTCATCCTGGTACTCCAGTTAAGGTGATAGCCTTATTGCTATAATATAAAAGTACTAAATATATTTAAAAATATGCCTCATATGAGCTGGGTAGTGTTCAAACTGTACCTGAGTTAACGATCACAAAAATCCCATAAGTTTAGATTTAGTAAGGATTATTTTGGGTACCAGTAACAGAAGTACACGGCAAATAAACTTTTTATTAAAGAATGTTTGATGTTGACATTATTGCAGGAGGTCCCCCTTTCACCCCCCTTTGCCCACCTCCACATACAATTTATTGTAATATAATATATTTGAAGATTACTTACGTATTCAACAAAATTCAAATAAGAGTTTTATAATAAATAGGAGAATCCCTTCCTTTTTTAAAAGTTCTCTCATCCCAGCCCCTAAATAATGACAGGATAGATCAGAAACCCCTCCCATAGGTAGGGCCCTAGATAGATGAAACCCTCAATGCATAAACTAAATAAAATTCCTATTCTAGAGGGAGAAATGTTAAAAAAAATTGCTGTTCTCTTTTTTAGCTTGGAGTGGAGTGGATAAAAAGAAGGGGTTTTTTTTGCCCAGCTGGGTGTGGCTCAGTGGTTGAGCATCGACCTACGAACCAGGAGATCATGGTTCAATTACCGATCAGAGCACATGCCCGGGTTGCAGGCTGGATCCCGGGTGGGGGTGCTGGGGGGGGGGGCAGGGGGGCATGCAAGAGGCAGGG